>NW_022589719.1:5658709-5947247 GCF_004348235.1 Phoca vitulina | reverse complement strand
GAAGGAAGGAAGGAAGGAAGGAAGGAAGGAAGGAAGGAAGGAAGGAAAGAAAGAATGGGAGGGAGGGTGGAAGGCTGGGAGGGAGGGAGGGAGGGAGGGAGGAAAAATGTGAGGGAAGGAGGGTGGGAGGAAGAGAGAAAAAATAAATTTATTATTGGTGCTATGAAAACATTGTGCTTGGTCAAGAGGCTCAAGAATAAAAGGGCGTTGTTAGCCTAAGACAACTGAATGTGTTTCAGGAATCCAAAGTGTCTTGTTAATGAAGAGTAAAGTATTAATATTATTATTTCTTGTTATAATCTAGAAACTGATTCTGAGTTAATGTGCATATGTTCTATGACATTCTCAAAGTTGTGAGGGGGGAAAATAATGTTTTAAAAAACACCATTGGGATTTTGATAGGGTTTTTACTGAATCTGTAAATTGTTTTGGGTAGTATGGACATTTTAATAAGTTTTTCAATTCATGAATGCATAATTCCCAATTATTTATGTCTTGTTTAATTTCTTTCATCAATGTTTATAGTTTTCAACATACAAATGTTTTATTTCCTTAGTTAAATTTATTCCTAGGTATTTTAGTCCTATTGGTACTAGTGTAAATGGAATTATTTTTCTAATTTCTTTTTCAGATAGTTCATTGTTAGTATATAGAAATGGAACTAATTTTTGTATTTTGATTTTGTATACTTCAACTTTACTGATTTATCCATTAGTTATAATAATTATTTAATGGAGTCTCTAGGGCTTTTTACGTATAGGAACATGCCATCTGCAAAGAGGGACAATTTCACTTTTTTTCTTTCCATTTGGATGCCTTTTATTTCTTGTCTAATTAACTTCTGAAGACTTCAAGTACTGTGTTAAATATAAGTGGCAAGAGTGGGCATCCTTGCTTTGCTTCTGATCTTAGAAGAAAGTATTATTTAACTCCATCATTGCTGATTTAATACTAATACAACATCATTGAATAATTGCATTCATTTTAGATGAGTTACTATTAGGCCAATTATTTGTAAATGAGAATGTAGGAATAATTAGACCCAAAACCTGAATTCAGTTGTTCTTTTTAATGAATGAGCCAGTAACTCCTTCCCAAGGGACAAAGGATATCTAAACTGATTCTTTAGTGTTTGATCCATTGGATTACATCCTACTAAGGATCTGTGCTAGTGTGCTCTGGAGCTAGGGAGATTCCGGTGACAGCCTCACTCCCGCTCTAATGGAGTGAGCACTCCTGAGCGGGACCTTACTTCAAGGTGGCTCAAACCATCCTCTGCTTTCTTTCCCTTTCACATTTGGTAAACCTACAGGAATTGGCCTCTTGGCTTTACTTTCCTCGTCTACGTATCCAGGCATGTTAGTGGTCTCAAAATTCCTCTGTCTTATTTAAAGACAGGAATTCACTTTGCATCCTTGAACCTAAGTCCAGAGCCAGTTTCATGGGGCTGCATCTTGTGCAATCATGCAGGTCGTCCTACTCTTTCTCAGAAGGGCTCCCTGATTGGTTATAAGCTTTACTGTGGCTGCTTAGAAATTCTTGATAATTTTACCTTTGAACTTATGTTTTATTATAAATTGGGATTGAATTTTTTAAAAAGTACATTCAAAGGCCAGGGACTCTTTTCTTTCCTTTAAGAATTTTACTGGAAGATTTAGAATGCAGAACAATGTTCTATTTTTCTAAACTTAGATGTGAGGAAATTCATTGATTATATATTCTCTGCTTATGAATCTCAGTCATGTTCTTCACAAATTATAACATGGCTTAGATAGAGACCAGATTTTTTAAGACTTTTTTTAGAGCAATTTTAGATTCTCAGCAAAATGGAGGGGCAAGTACAGAGATTTCCTGTATATCCCCTGCCTCCACACATGTATAGCCTCCCCGATTATCAGCATCCCCCACCAGAGGGGTACATTTGCTACAACAGATGAACCTATATTGACATGTCATTTCCATCCTAAGTCCATGGTTTACATTATAGCTCACTCTGGGTGGTGTTCTATGGGTTTGGACAAATATGTTATCTAATTTATTCATCGTTATGGTATTATATAGAGTGTTTTCACTGCTCTAAAAAAATCCTCTGTGCTCTACCTATTCATTCCCCCACTTCTATCTCTTGCAACCACTGATCTTTTTACAATCTCCTCAGTTTTGCCTTTTCCAGACGTCATATGGTTGGAATCATATAGTAAGTAGCCTTTTTGTATTGGCTGCTCTCACTTAGTAATGTGCATTTAAGTTCCTCATGTCATTTCCTGACTTGATAGCTCATTTCTGAGATGTAGTTTTAAATTCAAATTTTCCTTCATTTACTAATTCAGTAAGTATACAAAGATAAACCAGTTATGACTTCAACCTGATGGACTTCGTAGTTCAGAAGGAAAGACAGGCAAACAGACTGGAAATGAGAATGTGCATAAGAAAGCATTGAGATAGAGGTAAGAATATGGTCTTACAGCAGCAGGGTAGGAGCACCCACTCTTTAGTGAGATGCAAGAGGGGAGCTCAGAAATAACATGGGCATGGAAACCTGAGAGGTTAGAAGACTTTACCTAAGTCTGAAAAAGAGAGGAGACTGTACCCTAGGGAGAGATTGCTATGTTGTACAAAGGCTCAAATGTGGGAGCAGTTTTACGGCCCATTCAGAAATTTAGAAGCAATAATTACAGCAGTTAAAACATAGGTGTTTTAAAGTAGCACTACCTGCTAGAGTTGTTGGGTAGGAATGTGCTCATCTTCTGATTATTCCCCCCTACCTACCTTGTCTGGAGACCTGCTTCCTAAATATATTCCCTGACCCTGAATAGGCCCCATGGCCTTTGGGACTTTGTTTCTGCTTCATAGAATCTCTGATTCTGGTTTTAGAACAAATTCTAACCTACCGATTATTTCGGGCTTCAAACACTGGTTCCTAAGCGCTTTCTTTGGATTTCCCTGAATCTAAACTATTTTCTTATTGTTTTGACCTGACATTGACCATGAAGTCCATAAAGAAAAAAGACTCAGTTTGGCTAAGAGATGCATTAATCAAAGTTTAAATAAGTATTTCTTGGTCATCGGCTGTTTTTTTTTTTCAAATCTCAGGTGCACAAACTTGAACTAATTATCATTTTTATTTCATGCCACATTCTCAGCATTGATCTATCATGGTCCACTTTATTCATTTACTGACTTGAATAAGTAAATCAGAGTAAAAATCACGACCGAAATGATTTGATTATGGAGAAGTTCATCATTCATATGAGACATCACAGGCAAAAAACTAAGCACAATAATATTTTGTCTTAAATACTTGTTTTTTTTTTTCAAAGTGAATAAACACACATTTGCCTGGATACTATCAAAGGAAATTGTTTCTATAATGAGACTTCAACCTTGGTTACAAGGCAAGCAAATTTCAAAAATGAGGGCATTTTTCTATGTAATCATAAAACCATTTTTCATATCCACAAAAAATCCTTAGTATCACATAGTAACCAATTTAACTTAGAGTTCCCTAATTTTCTCCCAATTGTTTGTCAAGGTATACACACACACACACACACACACACACACACACACACGCAAACAACCACGACTGAGCTCATCTGGGTGATTGACTGTTGTTCAAGGTCACCACTACGTTCATCATAATATGGAGTCTGTCATCTGAAAGCATTCTGATTTTTACCATAACCTTAAATGCAGTTGAATTAGTATGAGTTAGACTCTGCAGCTGATCAGTTCTTGGCTCTGTCCAACTGAGTCTGTGGGATTCCAAAGTAAAGAGAGAGTTACAAGACGAGTTTTTCCTTTGATCTAATATTACATACTACTTCAAATGCTATCTACTGATTTTTGTAAAGTAAAAAATATCTGCATATATTTGATAAAATTAAAATGTTTGTATTTTCCTATTAAAAGACCTTAAAATAAACCAGTTATTTTATTAAAAACACAAAATGAACAAACAGCAAAACCAAATTCAAGCAATTTACTGTAAAATGAAGGAATAAAAGATAAAAATTCTCACTTTTCCATTACACCTAAATGACAGTTTTACTATACTCCTGAAATGTTCATGTGCAGAATATTTTAAAAGTGCACATATTAGGGGTGCCTGGGTGGCTCAGTCGTTAAGCGTCTACCTTCGGCTCAGGTCATGATCCCAGAGTCCTGGGATCGAGCCCTGCATCGGGCTCCCTGCTCCACGGGAAGGCTGCTTCTTCCTCTCTCACTCCTCCTGCTTGTGTTCCTGCTCTCGCTATCTTTCTCTGTCAAATAAAAAAAATCTTTATAAAAAAAATTTTTTAAAGTGCACATATTAGAGTCAAAGTTCTGACCATTCAAACAGGGAATTCTCATCTCAAAAGAAGATGTTCTCTGCCTTTAATGAAGCTCAAAAAGAATGGAAAAATCGGAGACCTATGTCACTTACTCAGAAAGTGTCTACATTTATTCACTTAAAAATATACACTAGAGATGAAGCATTAACCAAGAAATTCGGTGCATGCTTAACTTTCATTTTGTATCATTCCCATCAAATTTTACCACTTCATGTGCTACCACTTTGGTCTTTGCAGAATATTACTTTTCTATCACACTTCACTAACTTTATTTTTCAAGGTCATGCACTTCTAAGAAGCCTCAGATGATTCACTAATGAGCACAGAACGAATGATCAGCATTGCTTGAATTCTTCATGCCAAAAGGATAACATAGTGGTCAGAGGTATGGATTCAAGCCGCTGGCATAAATCCTTTGGCAGAGAGAAATCATTTCCCAGCTTAATTATGACAGTGATTTGACTTCCTTTATATCATGGGACAATTAGCCTTTATAAAACAGAGGTGCTATAAACACTCGTACTGTCTCCTTTCTTTCAGAAAAGCATGTGTTGTTTCTCAATCTCACAGTTTCTCTCAGACATATAAAGGGTATGGCTGAAAGGTTGCATAATACAGGTCTCTTTCTGAAAATGACAGGGTATCTCCTTCACTTTATATCAATGATGGCACCTCTACACATTTTTCTTTTTTTTTACAAATGATTTAATCATTCCCTTAGGTTGGACTGCACACACTAGCTTTCTACTCGGCATTGGAAATGTCTGCAAAGAGCAGTGATATATTGTGCTGAAGGGGGCTCATCAATCACCACGTGTTCTAAATCAGCTCCTTTGTCAGACAAGGAAGTTAAAAGGACAGTAATTGAAGGATGACATTTATCTATTGATTCAGGAATTTTCAGCCCACTGTCTTAAAACAAAACAAACAAAAACACAAAGCTTCTCTTTCTGGTAGTTTGCAATAGAATTTGTTAACTATCTAAACATTTGCTTATAGATATTTTTTAGCAAGTGAATTAAGTGAACTTGGGCCATACATTTTGCCAATAGGCATTTCTAAAATGATTGTGAGAAGGAAAAGATATGAATAAATTATTTGGGGTTATTCTCTGAATCAGTTAATTATGCATGAAACCAAAGATAGGAAACCTGATCTTTATATGCCACAGGGAGAATGCACTGTAGCATCCCATCCAAGTGGCAAAGAGGTAATTCATTGCAAAGATGCTAATGGGCAGAGGAATGATTCTCTGAAAAATTTTCAGTGCTATTTGCTACCAGACATAGTAATTAATTTCCCTCGCTAAAGCCATGAGAGTAACTTTATCTTCTAATTCCAAAGCTTACCGCAGAATTTCCAAAATTTGAGGACAGTGTGACAAAACATTTCTCACAATAAACCTATCTCCCACTCACTGCCTTAATAGCACTGTAATTCATCATGTTCCGAAATTTCAGCAGCAGCTGCCCTTGCAAATCAGATGAAATTATTTATACATGGCAGCTCTTATTTGGAACCCATAGAGTGGAACAGTAAACTGTGGCAGTGGGGGTGACAGATTATTTTATATTGTTATTATCATGGTAATAGAGCAATAAAAACCTCACTTAAACAAAAGTAAAAATAATTTTAACAATATCCAATAGAAATTGAGAATTAACTTATAAAGCAGAGTAGAGAGATTGAAATTTTGAGTTATTTCTCATGACTTCAAACCAGAAGGGATTTTATTCTTTTGTTTAAAATAAATAGGATGAAGAGGCCTTCAACCAAGGTGACCAATGTCTGTCAGGCCAAACTTTTTTCCTTTTCCTTTTTAATAGTTATATTTACTATCAGAATTCATTTTGAAAATACATACCTCAGCGCACTTATCAAATTAAAAACTGTTTGTTTGGGCGCCTGGGTGGCTCAGTCATTGAGCATCTGCCTTTGGCTCAGGTCATGATCCCAGGGTCTTGGGATCGAGCCCCGCATCGGGCTCCCTGCTCCGCGGGAACCTGCTTCTCCCTCTCCCACTCCCCCTGCTTGTGTTCCCTCTCTCTCTGTGTCTCTCTCTGTCAAATTAAAAAAAAACAACAAAAACTGTTTGTTTGCATGTAGATTTAGGTAATTCAAAGAAAACACTTTCAACCTATGATCATAAGAGATATGCTTTTAATCACTTTATCTTTGTTCTGGCTTATTTATCATAAGGCATGGTTTATCAACCAGACATGTTTTTAAAGTGAGCCACTTTTAAAACAGAGCTTCAGAAAGCATACTGAATCACACTAGCTCATAAACATATATACCTGTTATAAGTCTGTTCTCCCTGATGATACATATATCATTGTGGATGTGGCTTTTTATATCACGTAGAAGATCCATGGGACTTCCATATGGGAAATGAAAAGGTTTAGTTCTCCTATGATCTATTTGTTGTGGTTGCTTAGTAACTAATGGTGGTTGTTTAGTAACTAATGTGGTTTGTTTAGTAACTAATTTTACTATTCCCCTTCTCCTGCTTAATATGTTGATTTTCTTTGGGAGGAAATTACTCCTGACTCTCATGTTATATATTTTTACTGGGGAGAATGCCTCTCGCTGCAGAAACCTTTACCCTCTTATTACCCTGATAGAGAAAGAGGGTCAGCTTCTGACCCAGTTTTTTCCAGACATGCTTCATGTATGGATTTTAATTATGAACAGAGAAATATAAATTAGAAGAAATGTTTCTTCTCAGGAATGGCAGCATAACCAGTCTACTCTTTTGACACTAAACTACTAAGTTCCTGCCTCAGATGTTAGGAGTGTAAACTTCTCTTCAAGTCATGAATGACTGTAAAGAATCTTGATGACATAAGTTATAGAATATGAACAATTTTGGAAATTAAATAAATTTTCAATAGGCATAGCATATTTTTAAAATCCCACAATATATATTGTGTACCTTATTTTCTAGTAAGAATGTTCCAGACTCCGAGTATTTTTTTATTCTAACATTTATTATAATTTGCTTATAACAGATAGAAGACCAAAAACTACATAGAGCCTTATTTCATCAATGGCTATATGACCTTCCCACTCTCATTCCCTAAACTGAAAAGTCCCTCTGCACAAAAAAATCCAATAATACAATTTATGGGTTGTATTTAAGTATGTGGTTAACTTTTTTTTTTTAAGATTTTATTTATTTATTTGTTAGAGAGAGAGAGTGTGGGCGAGAGAGAGTGAGCAACAGTATAAGCAAGGGGAGCTGCAGGCAGAGGGAGAAGCAGGCTCCTTGCTGAGCAAGGAGCCCGATGCGGGACTTGATCCCAGGGCACTGGGATCATGACCTGAGCCGAAGGCAGCCGCTTAACCGACTGAGCCACCCAGGCATCCCTATGTGGTTAACTTTTTAAGAAATTTCTAAACTATTTTCCAAAGTAGTTATACCATCCTATATTCCCAGCCACAATGTATATACATTCCCTTTAGTTCACATCATTGCCAACACATGAGACTGTCATTCTCCTAAGTTTTATCTATTTTATTTTTTTTTTTAACGTTTTATTTGACAGAGAGCACAAGCAGAGGGAGAGAGAGGGAGAAGCAGGCTCCCTGCTGAGCAAGGAGCCTGATGTGGGACTCGATCCCAGGACCCTGGGATCATGACCTGGGCCGAAGGCAGCCGCTTAACCAACTGAGCCTCCCAGGCGTCCCAGTTTCATCTATTTTAATAAATACATAGAAGTATTATGCTGTGGTTTTAATTTAGATTTTCCTGATGACTAATGATTTGAACATCTTTGTATGTGCTTTTTGGACATTGGTATGCCTTCTTATATGAAGTGTATGTGCAAATATATTGACCACCTTGAGTGAGTATTTTGCTGTTATTGCATTGAAAGAATTTTTTGATACATTTTAGTAAAATATTTTGATTAAATATACACGTTACAGTTTCTCCCATTGTTGGCTTGCCTTTTAATTTTCCTGATGGTATCTTTTGAAAGGGCAAAAGTTTTCAAACTAAATGAAATTGAGTTTATCACTCCTAAATGTATGATTTGTGCTTTTTGAGTCCTATCTAAGGAAATAATTTATTTCATGAGGATTGCAAAAATTTTCTTATATATTTTGTCTAAAAGTTTAGTGTTCTAGGTTTCACATTAGATCTATGATATATTTAGAGTTAAATTTTGTGTATGGCAAAGTTCTAGTTATTTAAAATGTTTTGACATGTGGATAAATGATGGTTCCAACAGAAAATTTTAGGAGATTCTCTTTCCTCCATTGGGTAAATTTGTCTGCATTTTTGAAAGATCAACTGAATACTGAGCTGTGGAACCTATATTCTGTTATATTAGTCTATATATCTATTTTTAGGTCTATATAACACTGTCATGATTTCTTTAGCTTTGTAGTGATTCTTGAAATCAGGTAGTTTGATTACTCAGTCTTTATTCTGCTTTCAAATTTTTCAGTATTCTTGGTCCTTTGCATTTCAAAAAATATATTTAGAATCATCTTATTAATTTCTACAAAAAATACCTAGGATTTCCATATGGATTTCATTGAGTCTGCTGATCAATTTTAGGAAGAATTAGCACCTTTATTGAACCTCACAAATTAATATAGGTGGTATATCTCTGCATTTATTTAGCTATCCTTTAATTCCTCAGCAGTGTTTTGTAGTTTTCAATGTATAGATCTTGCATATATCTTGTTATACTTAATATATCTTTGATACTATTGTAACTGGTATTTTAAAAATTAATACTAGCTGTTGCAAGTATATAGAAATAGATTTGATTTCTGTATATTAATACTGTATTTTATAACCCTGTTGAACTCAATTATTACTTCTAATAGCATTTTCATGGCTCCAGTAGCACTCTCTACATAGATGAGTATGTCTTCTACATGTGAATGCAGTGTTAGTTTTTCATTTCAACTCTATGTTGGCAGTAGACAGCTTCTGAAATTGCTCCTGATGATCCCTGCTTTATGGCATTCATCTCCCCGTGTAATACCCTCACTTTGAGACTGGACTAGACCTACTGACTCAATTCTGATGACTAGAATATGGCAAAAGTGGCAGGCTATCACTTCCGATACTAAGTTGCCAAAGGCAGTGACTTCTGGCTTGCTCACCCTCTTCTTATCTCACTGGCTCTTTTTTATGAGATAGCCTTATGGAGAGGCATCACGTAGTAAGGAGGTGAAAGTGGCCTTTCCCCAAGAGCCAGCAAAGAAAAGAGCTTGCAGTACAATAGTCTGCAAGGATCTGAATCATGCCAACAAGGAAGAAAATCCTTTGCCAGTCAATCCTTGAGACGACTGAAGCCCCCAATGACACAGTGAGCGTAGCTTTGTGAAAAACCCAGAGCCAGGGGTTACATTTCCTAGAACAGCTTTTTAAAAAGATGGACTACAATTCTCTTGTACAGAATACAAACGACAAAGATGCGGGCTGTAGAGTAAAATAGATTGTCATGCTTACAGAAAGACATAAAAAAAGTAGCAACACAAGGATAAGACCTAGGAAAATAAGCAGAGAAAGAATTCTGGCATAAGAACAATTAAGAGAATACCTGTTTTGTTCATGAAATTATAAACTTCATTTACATAGAGAGAAATAAAACAACAAAAGTTTGTTTAGGAAAAAATGGGTTTATTATTTATTAAAATCTGTCACCAAAGGTTGCAAACTGCTAAAAAACCATATATTTTCTCAAATGGTCTCTTTTATTATACAGAGAGAAGACTGAACAACAGTTAGTAGAGGTGGTGATGTAAATGATTCTACTGAGTATAATGTGTTCCATTGCTAAAGCAGGGCATGCAGCATGAATCTAACACTTTTCGGTGTTGGGGTTTTATTTAAGAGTTATTTATTTGAGAGCGAGAAAGCGTGAAGCAGGTTGGGGGCAGGGGCTCAGAGGGAGAGGGAGAGAATCCTCAAGCACACTCCTCGCTGAGCACAGAGCCCAATGCAGGGCACCATCCCAAGACTCTGAGATCATGACCTGAGCAGAAATCAAGAGCCTGATGCTTAACTGACTGAGCCACCCACGTGCTTATTCTGTGTTGTCTTTTATAAGAAAACCCGGGTTCCCACTTTTATGAATTTGCTTTTCCTTGAGACAGGACTACTTAAAATCTTGAACTACCTTTTTAGCTTACAGAATTAAATTAAACTGGGAACTCATTTCTTCTGTAAAGAGGAAATAAATATTTTCAAGAGCAAACATATACACTTTTACAATTTCTTAATCCCTTGCTTGCTTAATTAAAAATAAATCAATGCTAGGAGTATATATACACAGTGTTAGATTAAATTTAACTCTGTTTACTCCCTTCTATTCATTACAATCTCTAGAGAAGAAGAATTTATCAACCTATTTGGCCAAGATTTAATAATATAATATTTTAGGGTGAGATTTGGACAATGACTTTCTTGCCAACCTGGGTCTCCTACAGAATGTTCTGACACTTTGCGCTTTGGCATCAGGGAATCAGCATGAGAGCTGTGTCTGGTGGACCATTTTTAACTGGGCTGGTCACTGCAGCGTTTTAAACCTTTAAAAAAAATCCCTTAAATATATTTGAAAGTAATTTTATCCTAGAGAGCAGGCCCCCTGCCAGGCAATCTATTTTCAGATTCTGGAAACCCTTAATGACTGACATCTCCTGAGTCTAGAAATGAGGATAAATTCTAAAGACTTCTTTCCCTGGAATAAATCTCATCTCTGTCTTGTGCTTTACTCTGATCTTAACCATTGTTTTTGTTGTTGTTGTTGTTGTTTTAAAGATTTTATTTATTTGACAGAGAGAGAGAGAGCTAGAGAGGGAACACAAGCAGGGGGAGTGGGAGAGGGAGAAGCAGGCTTCCCGCGGAGCAGGCAGCCCGATGCGGGGCTGGATCCCAGGACCCTGGGATCATGACCTGAGCCGAAGGCAGACACTTAACGACTGAGCCACCCAGGCGCCCCTGATCTTAACCATTGTTGAAGATTATATTTGAACTCCCTTACCCTAGAGTTGTGTCTACTCTAATTTGAGGGATAAAAACTGTCTCCCAGGGAAGTACAGTTACTGTAAAGAAACAGAGCTCAGGGTTTATAACACAGCAAATAATATTGGTGTCCTCCATATATCTGTCGTTTCTCTCCATCTATCCATGCATTTAAAAATACTCAAGATCCTATACTATGACAAACACTGTACTACAATGAACAAGACAAATAAATCCCAGCCATTCTTGAACAGACACTCTCTGAGGATATACAGGTATTAAACAAGTGTTACAAAAGAAAAGAGGACATGGTGTTGGCAGAGCCTCGAATGGCCAACTAACCTAATTTGGCAGAGATAAGGATGCTCCCTCTGCCGAGATGATAAGCTGAGATTTGTCCTAGTCCATTGCAGAAGGGGTCAAAACAGTTTCTAGGCAGAAAATGACATGTGCAGAGATTGCAGGGAGAATGTGACACACGGGAGAAACTGAAATCTTAAGAATTACATTTTGAGCACATAAGAACCAAATATCGGTTGCTGGATATGGGTTTATATGAATACATCTAGGATGCCTCCAGAGAAGGTCTCCTCTAAAGATCTTTCATAGCTTTCTTTTTTTTTTTTAAGATTTTATTTATTTATTTGACAGAGAGAGACATAGCGAGAGAGGGAACACAAGCAGGGGGACTGGGAGAGGGAGAAGCAGACTTCCCGCCGAGCAGGGAGCCTGATGCGGGGCTCGATCCCAGGACCCTGGGATCACGACATGAGCCGAAGGCAGACGCTTAACGACTGAGCCACCCAGGCGCCCCCATAGCTTTCTAGTATAATTATGCACATTGTTCCATACATTTAACCATTTTAAGCTTACTCAGTTAGACAGCTAGCATCAAGGAAACTCCAAACAGGTGCTTATGGAACAGGTTTTTTGGTTGTTAACTTCTTTGTATACTCTTAAAAGCTTAAATGAACCATTCACACTTGGTGCTGAATTTTGAAAAATTAAATGAACACAAAAAGTCAGTTAACATAAGAAAAGCAAATAGTCATCCTTGTGATTGAAGAAAAAGGTGTACTAAAATAACTTCTTAGCCCCAATTTTACTCTAACAAAATAACATAATTGTAATTATAATACCCATTGTACCATAGTTACATTAGCCATGGTAAATTGGTATATCATTTTCAAAAGGTAATGATATAATATGTAACAATGGTTATACAGGCATTTATGATTATAAAGTCAACAGAAGCTCCCAAATTTAATAAAGAGATGCCTATAGGTGCATTCTCTATGATTAATTTTTTTAAAAAATACTGGAAATAACTGAATTATACAATATTATAAAAATGATAAATTAATATAAGCAGCCGTTAAATAGCCATTAAATGTTTAATTATTATGAAGTCAAAGAAGAGCAGTGAGAGGAGATGTGGGTTTCTTACACGTTATCTGAGATCATGAATAAATTTATATTAATGCAATGATTATGTTTACATAATGTATGTATGTGTATAAAAGTGTATGCCTTATCCTTCTGAATATAGGGATAAAAGTGTATGTAATTTCTAGGTTTATTGTGAAGATCAAATGCGACATTGCATATAAAGTACTCAGTACTGTCTGGCTCATAGCAAGCTTTCAGTAGACGCTGGCTTATTATTGCTACTATTATTATAAATTGACTTAATTCAGTTTGACCTTCATAGAATCCTTTGTGGTAAATATCATAGGCTCCTAATAATGACTTGTGGATGATTGGTTGCTATACACAACCTGCTCAACTGTACATAGTAGCATGAAGTTGCTTTCAAGTGGTAAATGCTAGATGCATTGTTGTCATGGTAATTACCAGCTACAGAAAAGCATAGGAGGATGGTAGGAAGTTGTGACCACAGCCTTACTACCAGGTGCTTTGTTTCATTAAATCAAGTTTAAGCTTAAATCTGCTGCACATAGAAATATTTATTAGCAAGAAGGTACACATACAAGTTAGTATTTATACAACCTCATCCTTTAAGCTTGTTGAAATTTAAGTTCTCTGTCTCAAGGAATTCCACAAGTACCTTTATTAAAGGTTCCCTTGAGGCAGGTTTTTTATTGTGGCAGATTGAGTGAATTTTTCTGGTTAGAGCAAACAAGGAATCCTCTCTTAGAGGAGCATACATCTTAATCTGAGCCCCCAGATAACAGATCCACTCACAGAGTAGAAATTGCTAAGCTCACCAGATTCTTATATCCTTGGCCATATAAAAACACAATATGTACAATATGTACACTATTACCATTTATTCTATAAATCTCATCACTACTAATATTAGTGATGGAAAAACTAGTACTAATATCTCTACGACAACTGACAAACCCCAGAAGGAACCCCCTTAGACATAGTTGAAGCCCTCATAGTTCATTTGATTGAAGAGCTCCATCTATTAACTGCTTCTACAGTAGAGATGAGATCTAATTAACACGCATAAAAATATAGCACTGCCTACACTGAAGTGTTTTAAAACAAGTTACAGATTATATAATTGTTGTAATTGCTGTTTTTAATGATTATTATAATTATTTTTATAGTAAAAAGTCTTATTGCAGTGGGGGGGCTCGATAGTTTAATAAATGAAGGAGTCAAATCAGTTACTTCTGCATGGTGAGATCTGGGAGGAAAGATTATTCTATTTATACATTATATTGGTGCTAAAAGTTTGCTTCTGGTACAAGTCCTAATGCTGCTGAGCTACAGAGGAAATAATCCCAAGAGCATTTGTAGATGTTTTTGAGAAGAAACTTCCTTAAGTTTCAGGTTTACATGAAATCAAGCATTAGCTAGTAAGAACCAAAAGAGGTAAAAACAATATAAATATCTGATGGAAATGCTGTTCGAACTGCTGTAGACAGAGAAAATGAGATTTCTTTATAATTAATATAGAGGACCCAGTACCAAGAAATAACTTGTTTGTCTGTTTTTTTAAAGATTTTATTTATTTATTTGACAGAGAAAGAGATAGCGAGGGCAGGAACACAAGCAGGGGGAGTGGGAGAGGGAGAAGCAGGCTTCCTGCTGAGCAGGGAGCCCGATGTGGGACTCGATCCCAGGACCCTGGGACCATGACCTGAGACGAAGGCAGACACTTAACGACTGAGCCACCCAGGCGCCCAAGAAATAACTTGTTTTAACACGAAGTTTTGCAGGTCAGATCAGAAGGTGGCACTGGATTAGGATAGAGAAAAGAAATCTGAGCAGGATCAGATCCATACCATTTGCTTTCACAATAACCATTTAATGGTCTCACCAGTTCTCTCTTAATAAGGTCCTGGCAATTAATATCATTAATATTAGAACTTGAGATTGTTTTTATTTTTATTTTTTTGAGATTGTTTTTAGAATTTAGGATTTATCTATCCGTCCATCTTTTTATTTGCTTAAAATTCAAAAAAAATGTATTCTAATTCCATAGAGCAAGCTCAGTCATTCTCACAGTGCTTCCTAGTGATTTCATATACTATTGGATTAAATATTCTCCTCTGGTGATTTTAATGATATATATTTAAATTTCTACTTGCCACTGGCAGCAATATTCCAGGGCTTCCAGAGGCTGATCAGTCAGCTCGTTTCTTGCAAAGAGTGGCTCTATCAGCCCTATTCCTCTTTGTCTTCGCCTCTTAGTGCATGTTCTTTCTAATAAAGATGAGAAGAACAGCCTCAACTAACTTGTAAAAGGAACTTTATCTCCATCACCTGAGTGGTTTTCTAGACCTGAGCATGCCCTTCTCCCCTTGGTTCTGAGCTTCAGGTACCTCACCCCATCATGAGGATTTCAGTGTCTTAGTGAAGTACTGTAGATGAAACATGCCTCTGAGCTTTTCATTCACACTCATCTGTATTCTACATTCTAACTCAAGGTTAATTTAAATAATTGTGTTAGGGTAAAGAGGTTTGGAGTCTTTTTCCTTAAAAGAATTATCATCTCCCTCATTTATAAAGACACGGGAATCATAATATTTAAGCTCAACGGCTCTTTGTCATAGATAGAAACCCTTGCACTTCTAAGATTTCTTATTCTACCTACATAAGCTTGTGGATGGATGCCTTTTGTAGGCTGAGGGCTCATTACCTACTAGGTGACACATGATGATAAGGACAGAGGGTTTTGTACTAGAGAGGCCAGGGTTAGAATATTGGTTCCATCACTTACCAGCTTGGGGACTTGGGAGAATTACCTGTTTATCTTGTGCCTTGGTTTCTTCATCTATAAGTTGTAAATAGTAATGATACCCATTTAATAGGTTTGTTTTATTAAATGAGAAAATGCATGCAAATTGCTTGCCACATAGTAATTGTATTTAAAATAATGTCTTTACTAATATCTTATTTAAATACACTGAAACATGTTACATGGAAAATATATTTTCTACCACTAAAATTCTTTGTGCAAAAATAAACTCCTTTTATAACCCCTAACATAACTATTGTATATAATTATAGCCCTTATCGACGATAACATTAAAATCAAGCTGATTAATAATCTCAATTTACATTGCTTACAGACTAATGAAAACTTCTACGAGAATATTTAAAGACTTGCTAGTAAAAAGTAAAGCAATAAATTAGTCATTTTATTTAATCAAAATAAATTTTAGAAGGCAGTATTTTATTTATAAAAATTAATATTGATTAAAAATAAAATCAATTATGCATATAAATAAATAACATTCTAAAGTTATGATGAGAAAGCATAATTAATAAGTTACTTTCTAAGTGGGTTTTAGGGTCAATAAAAATAAAAGATCAAAATAATAATTGATATTCCCAACTCTGTATTTTTTGTTGATGTAAAAGGCGTGATTTTGGTTTGTGGAGGTTCAAAAGAGATACATTCGTATCAAGAATAATGTCATTCATATCCTAAAAATCAGTGGAAACTACTTCTGTTATCCTCTAATCTCAATTCCAGAAAGAACAGGATTGACGCATTATAAAGCATGCTAAGTCACCATATCTCATTAGTACTGTACTCAGCACAGTCCCACAATTCATAAAGCGAATGTCTCCCTGCTCAGCAATTCCAGAAAATGTGAAACTTTGCCCATTTTCCATTTCAAATGGAATTTGTATTTATTGTGTTTATCTAAATATATGATTTTTTTTCTGAATTAGAGTGATTTGAAGCAGCTTATAAGAAAAAAAAATTATAGTTAAAAAAAAGGACAGTTGATAAAATCAAAAAAGGAAAATTTAGAAAGTGATCCAAGTAGTCAGAAGGAGCTACTAGTGCCATCCCTGTGGAGAGGCTGGTGGTTAGGGTTGTGGTATAGTGTTCTCACTTTCTGACTAACTAATTTGGTTTAATTAGGGCACTTCGGATATATGAAAACAGCACATTGATCAAGGTATGGGTAGGGGTTTGCCATGAGCCTCAAGGAGACACAGACTCCTTTACCATGTGCTCACTGATGTGAAATTCCAGGGTCCCAACGCCCTACCATTCTTACGTGGCTTTGATGACTGGGAATAATTATCACAACATATTTAGCACTGACTTGGTGACAACTTAGTTGAACGTGTTTTGTTCTGCACAACACCGGCACCCTATTTATATTGTAGTCAACCTAAAGACGTATGTTTACTTCATTTTTTTTAATGGCAGTAAGATGTCTTGAGGAAGAAATCTGTTTTAATTAACGCAAAGATAACCACATGGATAAATCTTGGCTCTGAACTGTTCTTAGGTAGTGAAATACATTATGTTGTTCTTATAGTAACCCTTTTAACTGAAACAACAGTATGTTCATTTTATAGAGGAAGAAATTGAGCATAAGAAAAATTGAAACTTGTCCAAGGCCATAGAGCTAGTCACTGACAGACCTGGGACTTGAGCCAGATTATTCTAATTCTAAAGCCCATACACTTAAAAAATCTTTTTATTATGGAAATTCCAAACTCATTCAATATAAAAACAAACTATATTGACTCTGTGTACCTATCACTCAGCTTCAACAACTATTAATAGTCTCCTTATCGTGCTTCATCTACAATTCTATCCAGCATTTTTCTTCTAATTTTATTTCCCAGGCTCCTAGTGTTATGCTTTAAAAAATCTAATTACAATATGTAATTGAATTGTAAGCTGCCTCAGGTATCTTATTTATGAAAGAGAAACACATGACCACATACATGAATTGGTTAAAAGAGAAATGAACCAAGATTGATCTCCTTAACCCTTTATTTTAAAAGTAAGGAAGATAAAAAATATCAAACAATATATCAAACAATATGTATATATATCTTCTTAATAGAAAGGGATATAAGTACAGAGATTTTGAAAGGCTTACCTAAACCTCTAGCAAATGGATTCTAACCTCATGAGATTGTTAGTCACTGTATCATCAGAGTTGATTTGAACTCAAAGAAAAATCACAGATACACACAAATTTAAGGTGGGAATGACCCCTGAGGTCATGCAGTTGATTCTCTATCTGTTAGATTGTGCTTGCTTTGCTTTATGGGATATTTACTCATCTGATTCTTATTTCATTTTATTTATTTATTTATTTTGAGGGGGGGGGGTGGAAAGACAGAAACTTAAGCAGGCTCCACACCCAGTGCGGAGCCCAACACAGGGCTTGATCTCATGAGCCTGAGATCATGACCTGAGCTGAAATCAAGAGTCAGACACTTAACCGACTGAGCCACCCAGGCGCCCCTGCCCATCTGATTTTAAATCAGACAATATGAATCAACAGGCTTATATGGACATCATGAAAGGCAATAACAAAAGTTGTTCAGGGGCGCCTGGATGGCTCAGTCATTAAGCGTCTGCCTTCGGCTCAGGTCATGATCCCAGGGTCCTGGGATCGAGCCCCACATCGGGCTCCCTGCTCTGCGGGGAGCCTGCGTCTCCCTCTCCCACTCCCCCTGCTTCTGTTCCCTCTCTCGCTGTGTCTCTCTCTGTCAAAAAAATAAATAAAATCTTTAAAAAAAAAAAAGTTGTCTGAATTGTCTACTAATCAAACACTAACCACCGAGAAGTCAGAGAGAGAATTCCTACAGAGATATACAGTTGTCTGCAGAGATAGAAGGTAATATTTCACTTCTAATTAGAAACACTAGATTGAGAATATTTAGTAAATCAAAAAAAAGTATAATTATGGCAGATATAGTTAAGAGTGAAACAGAAATGCTAGAAATGTGCATATATTTATGTGCATATGTATGTATGTGTATATATGTGTATGTATGTGTGTATGCATATATATGCATAAATATATAAAAATATTTCTGTGCCTCTTCCCCAAATTTTAAGAATTTGGAGGGTTTGGGTTTTGTTTGTTTTTTGGGGGGGCAGGTCTCCTGTCACGATTGTAATAGTCACTTACGCCCATGACTTTATCATCTACCATTTGTTTTCTGTAAAACTCACTTTGATCTACTGTGCATAGTATTCAATAACAGATACAGAGTGGGAGTGTCGTGAAGATTTATGGAGGGCTTTCTCTGAGTAGTCCCATCCCCTGGGAAACATCTAAGGTGCTCTGCACATTTAGCCACTTCAGCCTCCCCATTCTGCAAACTTTCTCTTGTCAGCTTAGTGAAACCACTGCGTTCTGCTTGGATTCCCCTCCCTGTGCTGTGGCTCAGAAATCACCTTTAGGCAGAAAACCAGGATTGATCATATAAACTCACCTCATTTTTTTTTCTTCTCTTAGAGATCACAGCCCTACTTTGCCTATGTTTCAATGTTTGAGAAAAAGTTTCATAGATTTTTTCCTCAATTTTTTCTTATTTAGAGGAGGAAGCTGTAACTGGTGCCAGGTACACTATTATGGCTGCAGGCATAAATTTTCTCTCCAAGTTTCAGGTGTTGGAGTTTTAGTTAGTTATCTCTTACATGGACTGACTTAAATGCACTTTCTAAATATAGTCTCCCTAGATCCCTGAGCTAGTATTAAAATGAGACTTTATCCTCTTTTTCCTCATAGTGTTTATTTGTATCCAATAAATGTGTTTTATTTTATTTAGGTGTAAAAATCTCCCCAAGGCATTTGCTGGAATCAAGGAGAAAGTGGGGTAGAGGGGTCTCTAATCTTGAAAGTGGTGATACCAAAGGAATAATGCATCTATTTACATGGTATCCTGCTTGAGATTACCCTTTAAAATCAGCCACAAAATCTTCTAGGACAATCAAAACTAATTAATCATTGAATTTAAAAGGCTACAGGCTTTCAAAGTCACTGTCAGGTTCAGGGCCATTTTGAAGGAGCCTCAATAATATGATGAATAAAATTTACATCATAGTTATATCTTGTTAATAATATTATCAAGAGGCCAGTCTCTTGTGTTCTCTAGCATATGGATAAAGCTTAATTTGATAAGTTAGCAAATGTAGCTTGATGTTTTATATGAAATGTTTCCTCTATGAAAAATAATATATACGGAGTGACACTGTGTACAGATTATTAAAAATTTCCTTTTTTTTTCAAAATAAGAAACATGTTTCTTGCAAGCTACTAGCAGTGTGTTAGCAATCCTCCAATCATGAATTCACCTCCACTCCATGGCTATTTTATACCATACTTGTACAAAGCAGATATTTAATAAAAATATCATTAGTTATTTGAAAATCTGAGAAAATAAACTTTATGTAAACTATCATTCTGTCAATTCTGGAAGTAATTATATATCTAAAATCATGATAAATAACTATGCTTTCACTATATAAGGAGACAATGATTAAATCTTTAAAATCTCATACTCAAATCTTCCAACAATCTCATGAAAATCATGAATTCTTCGCTGAAGAAAACACACATAAAAGCTCACACATCATTTGCCTGTGATTTGTCCTTACTCGACTGTTTGCCTGGGCAATTGGAGATGCATTTGTCTTACTCTGTTATTAGAGAGCCATCAATAAATAATAACTCTGATGGCATGGTGACTTTCCTTCATCTCATTTATTTAACCAATTTAATAAACATTTAGTGCAGTTCTACCACATGCTAGATATTGTAGTAGGTTTTGATGATACTGCCATGAACAAAACAACCTTGGTGTTGTCTTTATGTTTCTTGATTTCTAGTTTGGGGAGATAAATAATGAGCAGGTCAGTAAATAGAGATATAGGCATTTTTGCTGCAAGGAATATAAATAAAATAGAGCATTGTGATAGAAAATGGTTTTGTAGACCTTAAAGATGTGAACGTGCCAGGTAAATCATATGTAAATAAGAACGTTCTAAGCAGAGAGAACAGAAAACCCAAAGGATCTGAGGTTGGATAAAGTTTGACATGTTTTGTTAACAGTGGGGAACGTCAGCGCTCTCCACATAGTTAGAAATTAGATCAGGGGCACCTGGGTGGCTGGTCCAGTCAGGTAAGCCACCTAGTCTTGATTTCAGCTCAGATCATGATTTCGGGGTCCTGGGATCGAGCCCCGCATTGGGCTCCCACACTCAGCAGGGAGTCTGCTTGAGACTCTCCCTCTCTCTCTACCCCTTCCCCTGCTTATGCTCTCTCTCTCTCTAAAAAATAAATCTTAAAATAAAAAAAAAGAAATTAGATCAGAGGTGGAGGCAAGTGGCAGACCACAGAGCAGCAATATGCCATGGTGAAGGGTTTTCTGTAGTATTCAGAGTCGAACAAGGAAACAAAGAGAATGGACCCTTTAGCAGTAGAAGCTGAAACTACAAATTCCCACTAAAGAAATAAGTGATAATGAATCACATATGAACTCAAATTAGGAGAGAACAAAGATGAATAGATACAGGCCAGACAAAAGAAGTAAAGACCCTGCATAGAGAAGCCATGTGATTTAGAGGGAAATGGCATGACATCCAAATCCCTAGATCCACTCCTTCCCAGCCAGACAGGTAGAAAGCAAGCCAGGAGAAAGAGTTGTCATGGAAACCAAGACAAAAACGTGTTTGAAAGCAAAAGAATCTTAAAAAAAATAAATAAAAGCAGCCATGACTTTTAATATAGAGGATGAAATAAGAATCTGACGATATTGCCAGCTTCATCATTTTATTTCATTTATTTTCTCTGTGCCTCAGTTCACTCACTCTAAATTTGGGATAATAGTCATATACACTGAATTGGTTTGTTGTGAGTTTTAGATGTTCTTAGAATCATGCCAGGCATACTGTAAGTGCTCCATAATTATTATTATTACTAATGTTATTATTATATAAATATTATCACATCCATTTCAAGAATGAGGATAAGGTGGTCCAGGAAAGTGAAGGTGACCTTCTGAAGGCTGCACTGTTGTGTGTGGTAGATACCAAAAATCAAATGCAAGTCTTCCAGTTCAGCCTGTGATTTTTTTCCCCTGATCCATTGCTGCTAATGGATGACGGGGAGCTTTCCTCAAGCTGCACTGACTCAGTATGTGGATGCAATACCAAAATGAGATGAAACTTTCATTCCAGTACAACTGCCAATTGCCTGAGAAGCAGTTCCATGCACACCAGGTGGATTCATACCGCCAAGCACAGCCATATGCACAGTTCTGTCGTAGGACCTGGGTGTGAGAGGTTCTAAGAGATAATTAAATCATGATCCCTAAAGATTGATTTTTCAAAGCAAACCCATGATGCACAGTGATGGCAAAGAGATCTGCTCTCTCCCAACAGACATCACTGTATTGGATTCTCTGCACCCCAGGTTATGTCCTACATTCTTGAGAGTTGAGAAGTCAGGTTTTGCAGCACCTAAAGAGTAGATGTGGGTCTCAGACTCGGACAGACTTACAGGGACCAAGATCTGGAGGCACAGGGATCAATCCCAACACTCCAGGAAGCTACTTTGGAACATTAAATGCACCAAACTGCTCTTTAGTTTTTTGACAAAGGTAAGGGAGAGAAAATGTGATTGGTATAAACTGCGCGTTGTTATCAATAATACCCTCTTTTAACTGAAGGACAATATTGTCAGGTTTTACTGAGGTAACTTGTGTAACCACAGTCTTTTTATTTTGGTCTTGTATTTATACTTTTGTATCAGAAGATGGCACGAAAAATCTCTATACAAGAATATTGGGACATCATTTTTATAAGTTCATTTAAAAAAACTTAACATGATCTGCAGTCTAAGAAATTATTAAGAGATGGCTGAGGGGATTCCACCCTTATGAAAAATTTAAATGCTTGAACCAAATAACAAGCTCTGAGATGAGAATTATCAAAATCACATTCTTCTAATGACATATGATCGAGAATGCAGCACAAAAGGAATTCACAGCACAAAACTATCTAGGAACAATTAATTTTCACTAAATGTTAATGATCCCATGTGTTAAATGCACAGACCATTTGAAAGCTGTAATGATTTCAAAAACAAGGGCTCAATATCCAACTCTCAAAAAGCAACAGAGGTAGAATCAAATTCATGCTTCACTAGTCATATCAACACACGCAAATACACATGCACACAAACATTGACACATGTTCATAGATGTGAAACTTATTTTTATAGCCACACAGATTGAACAGAATTACTGAAACCTGACTCACTTCACTTTGTGGGAAAAGGCGGTGGAGAGAACAGAAAATGGTGCTAGTGTGTCTTAAACAACTGTCAATAACCAGGGTCTCTACTAGGCCCAATGTACCTAAATACATGACCTTACTTATCATGTGTTGCAAATATGGTAGTTTTCATGAAGAGAAATATCACATCATTTTTTTCTAAAATGTGAGGTGGAAAACAACTTCAAATTATTCCCATTTGGTATGGGAGGATTACTTAAGAATTTAAGACCCAGATGTGAAATGTGTGCTTTTATACTGAAATCCTGAAATGTTTTATCCTAACACTGCAATTCTACTCATGGCCAAAAATAAGCAAACAAATAAACCTCATGGGGCATCTAAACATCAAAGGGTCCTAAAAAGCTGTTTCAGTGTTTTATGCAAATCATTACTCATAACACTATAAACGTGGTTTTAGTAGATTAGTTAAAATAAACTTGTTTTTTTTTTCCCCAAATAATTGACCTAGATCATTGGAACTTGATTAGTGAGAGATATAAGAAAAGAAGAATGAGCTGTTATTTAAAAACTTTTCCAGCTACTCATTTCATATATTTTTATTCTGCCTAGATTTATGATTTAAGGTTGCTTTCTTCTTTTGTTTTGAGGATGTAATTTGCTAGTTCTGAATTCTTTGCGAAAAAAATGCTTCCTAAACCAAGATATGGGCTGACAAACACAAATGCTCAGGTTACCTGTTAGTAAGGTTAAAATCGCACATTTTAATTATTTTCTGATAGGTTAAAGAATTCAGGTTTGCCAGTGCACATGAGTAAGCAGTCAAGAGAGGCATCTCTCTCTTTCCAGTCACTCTGACTAGTCCCTTTTGTCCATTGTGCTAATGATTGCAGTGTTGTAGTGTTGTCTGCAATGATGAATTTTAGTGGTCTAATGAAGCTGGTCATTTAATGTGCCCCAGGAGGCATTTTTGCCAAAGGGATCAGAATGAAAAGTGACTCAGTTAAAAAGGTGTCAGTTAAAGCAGAGAGCCTGTAAAGCTCACACATTTATAGATATGCATGCAATATCTATTGCCTTCACGCTTGAATCATATAGCTGGACATTCAGTTGCCCTCCACAGCAAACTCTTTATGACCGTCTGACAACCACAACCATGATGCACTCTGTACTTTTCACTGAAGCAAGACTTCAAGACACTTGAGAAACAATCTGGATGCAAAATATGTCAAGATTATTGTAATTACTCCCGAATGTCTATAATAAAAGAATTAATTACTTTAATGAGTGGTTTCTACTAATCCTTTATACATTCATAGAAAAGCCATCTTTATTTCCTTAGTTATATTTACCTGCATATTAATTTAGCTTAAGTTGATTGTACAACTACAATAATGAGCACAAATTATATAACTGTCTTGGCAGCAGGCAGTGCAAAGACTGAAGATGAGATTCACTGATATACTGGAGAGCAGCCTAATACCCTGAAAGTTCCGTGTGGGGTGGACCTTGGTCACTGTGGTATAGAGAAGGGAGAGAGTTCATCAGTTAATCCAGTGTGTTGCCTAAAGGGTTCATCTTTCTTTGTAAATTTTGAATGCCTTTAAGTTATATGTCAAGAGATAAGGATGCTATACTGAATTAAGGCATACTTGGAATCAATGCAGTATTTAATCTTGACTCTTTAACACAACCGAGATGGTCTGCTTCTCATAGAACTTCAATAACTGAATACAGTAGCATTACCTTGAATTTCTTATGGTGTAATCCTAATACTAATACTTCACACTGATAGTTTATATTTGTATCTGAATTTTAAAGAAAAATTGCATTTAATATTAAAGTATAGATTTGGTACCAGATAGGCTATTTTCTCCTATATGAATAAGGAATGAATTATTGGGTAGAGAATGAATCAAAAAAAGAATGAATCAAAAAAAAAAAAAAAGAATGAATCACTGACCTCTGGCACTGTCATTAGACAAACCCCGCTGGACAAATAAGACTACATGTCTACAGAAAGGCAGAGAACATAGCCATTAGTTTCTATCAATGATATGTGCTGAATATATGCATTTATGCGTAAGTGTGTGCTCATGATAATTAGGCAGCACCATATCTGATGGTAAATGGAACATGAGGTTCAGTGTAAGCTACAGAGGCTTCATTTTCATCCTTTTTCTCTCTATGTCTATTTTTTAAAAAAAAACATGAAACACTGGAGATGAAAGATATATGAAACAATTTATTTTCCAGTGGCTTGCAACCAGGATTCTTCCAAGATTTAGGGATCCAGACAAATGGCTCAGTGTCCTCTCTTGGTGGATGGAATCTGGGTTAGTGGAGAGTCTAGCAGCTGGAGCTGGAGTGCTCTACCCCTCCACCCTGAGAAGATCAGCATTTCCCTCTATTTCCCTCTGTGTAGAGTAACCTCCCACATAAGGTGTCCTTTGAAGAAAGGAAAAAAAAAAAAACATGTTTTAAACTCCTGAGATATTACCTACCCTCCAGCTGCTAGACTCCATGGATGAAAAAATTAAAAACCAGAAAGGTTTAGGATTCATTTAAAGTTCACAACTTAGTAAGACTCAGAGCTGGTTCTCAACTCACATATTTTCACATTTTGTCTCCCTCTTTCCCTCTTTGTTATTTCTTGTTATGGAAATAAAGTTGAAGAAAACAATTTGAAAATAATTATGGAGAATATACTCTGTACCAGAGGCACTCGCTGAATATGATCCAAAACTCAGGTAGTTTCATCCATTGTCTTCTCTGAAAGTTTTCTAATGGCTTACAGGGATTCTTTGTTATGAAGGACTTTAAGGCTATGTCTAAGCTGATGAAGAAAGTATGCTGTGGTAAATGTCTGCCGTTGTCTTAGGAATGAGAGCACACAGCCCCTGAAGCCCTGAACTGGGTTGCATTGTTTACTCCTGTTGTAACAAATAGTCAGAAATGTAGTGGCTTAAAACAATACCCATTTATTATCTCACACTTCTGTAGGTCAGAAGTCTGGGTGCAGTACGGCACAGCTAGGGTCTTTGTTATAAGATATGTCTTACAAGGTAGAAAGCAAGGTATCAGCAGGGCTGCATTCCTTATTGTTGGTAGAATTCAGTTCCATGCAGAGATCGCTGTTTCCTTTCTGGCTGTTACCAGGGAGATTCACTCAACTCTTTGGCCACCTGCATTCCTTATCATGTTTCCTTCTTCATTTTCAAGCCAGCAAAGGTGTGCTATGTCCATCTCATACATTGAATCTCTTTGCTCATTCTACCTCATTTCTTCTGCCTCCAGCATGACAAAAGTCTCTGTTCTTAAGGGCTTATGAGATTAATTTGGACCGTCCTGATAATCCAGAATAATCTTTTTAAGGTCAGTAATCTTAATTACATCTTCAAAGCCCCCTTCGCCATGTAACGAATACATATTTACAGGTTATAGGGATTAGGTCAGAGGCACCTTTAGGAGGTCATTCTGCTCACCACAGGTAGTTGTTTGGAGATCAGAGCCCCTATTTTCCAATCACGTTTATTTACTAGAGGTTTTTATGTATCAGCCAGCAGGAAAAATACATTTTTAACCCATAAGTCCCCAAAGTAAAATATTTCAAATCATACATTTTAAGAACTGTTATATATGATAATAAATCAAAATCTTAATATCTTAGGTATGAGGGATGATGCCATAATACATCATCTTCAAAAAAACATTAGCCTGGAAGAAATAGTATATTTATAACATACAAAGATCCCTATCTAAATCATCTCGATTGAATCAATTGATGTACTGAATCTAGTAATTTTGAAGAAATGAAGGGAATAAATACAGTTAACAGTAGTTGCTTCAGGTAAGAGGCAGATAAATATCAGTTTCTGAATGCCCAGCTTCCTATATATCCCACGTTTAAGTGCAACAATTTCTTGTCCTGTATCTTGCAAAGGGCATTCTTCCAAGGTCTAGGGATCCAGGCAAATGGCTCAGTGTCCTCTGTTGGTGGATGGAGTTGGGGTTAGTGGAGGAGAGTGCAAAGCACAAAGAATCCATTTGACTTGGGCAGTACAGAGAGAGAGAGAGAGAAAGCCCTTTGTTAAGTAGAAAGTAATTAGGATTCTAGATATCTGTAAATACGGTAGGAATTTGCAGAATGATGCTATCCCCCTCCCTCTCTCTTCCATAAGGACAATGCAATTAATTGTTAGGCTGTAGTAATAGCGGTAGAATATGTAGAATGCAGAGATAATCCTCCCCAATTCCTCATTAACCAGACTACACTGGGAATATTATGTTCAGTTCTAGAAATCACATAATAAATATGGTAGATTTTAGCATAGAGCATCATGTTAAGAGAGATTAAATATGACATTTGAGGAATAGTTAAACTGGATCAAGTTCTATTTGTAATCTAAAACACTTTCCTGAAAGAAAAAGAGGGATTGAGTGTTTTCTGAGTGACTTTAAAGGAAAGATTTTTGACTGATTAGGTAAAAGTTAACAGAGAAGCAGATCTTTGCTGTAATTAATGTCAGAAATAACTTGTATTACTTTGGAAGCTGTTCAACACCAAAAAAGCTACTCTAGGGAGTGATTTCCTAGTAACTGGAGATGTTCGAGTAGGTCTGGGTGAAACTTTGGAGGTAATATTACTGAGCAGCTGCGCTTCTCCAACTTGAATGCACATACCAATGATTCTGCATTTCTAACTAGTCCCAGGTGATTCAGGTTGCTGCTGATCCTTACACCCCGCTTTGGGTAGCAATGTTATGGAAAGAATGCATGCACAGTATAACAGAATGAACTGGGTCTAAAGTTCCTTTCACCCCTGATACTTTATTAAAACCTGTTGGCATATCAGGAACACCATTGTTTTGTTGGTTAGGGAACTTCTACCATTTTTTTCACTTGTGCAAAAAATAGGTAAACCTTTGCAAGGAAGGATCGGTTAGAGAGGGTGAGATTACTCACACGCTGTATTATTTATGTCTCTTACATTGGGGTTTTTGACAGCAAATGTTGATCAGAAACGATCCTATGTTTCCTTTAGTGTTGTCATTTCATTCTGTGTAACTGCTTCCTGACCTTAGTGTATTTGAAGTGAAACTCTTTGTTAGGATGTTTATATTTGGATCATGCTTATGCCATCTGAATGCCAAGTGAATTTTGGCAAATTACATGTGGCAGGCATGAAACAGAAATATTATTCAACTTCCAAAGGCCTTTCATTGTTATTTTATTCCTTCTGTGGTCTACTTGTAAAGAGTGGGCCATTAAATCTACAGTTATTGCCTATAAAGCAGAAGCATGGGAACTAAACAATATAAATCTTCTGGACAGAAATGTCCAAGCACTATATCTTTGCTAACACATGGATTATAAACCATATGTAATTTGACCATAATTAAATCTTGTCTCTAAGATGCAGTGTAGTTTCTGCTACATTATGAAAGTTCTCTTCAAAGAAGGTAGTGATAGTTTTACCACTATATGATTGATTTCAGTCACTTGTTTTGGTGTTGTGTGGGAAATGTCAAAGGAGGATAAAAGTAAGATTTTCACATAATTTTTAAAACCTGTAACAAAACAGACAAAACAACAACTTACTCTTTATACTCTAATTTTGAAGCCTTCTAGCTTCGGGGCGCCTGGGTGGCTCAGTTGGTTAAATGTCTGCCTTGGGCTCAGGTTATAATCCCGGGGTCTTGGGAGTAAGTCCAGCATCGGGCTCCCTGCTCAGCAGGGAGTCTGCTTCTCCCTCTCCTTCTGCCCCTTCTCCCTGCTTGTGCACGCTCTCTCTCTGTCTCTCTCTCTGTCTCTCTCAAATAAATAAATAAAATCTTTTAAAAAATGAAGTCTCTAGCTTCAAGTCAGAGTAAAAAAAATTATCATTAGTGTAGTTCAATTTTCTTTTTTTTTTAATAGTTTATTTATTTGACAGAGAGAGAGAGAGGGAGTGCACAAGCGGGAGTATGGCAGGCAGAGGAAGAAGCAGACTCCCTGCAAAGCAGGGAGCCCGACGTGGGGCTTAATCCCAGGACCCTGAGATCATGACGTGAGCCGAAGGCAGACACTTAACTGACTGAGCCACCCAGTGCCCCAGTGTAGTTCAATTTTCATCTCCTACTGCCAATATCCAGGCTAAGATCCACTAAAATTCAAAGAAAGAATTGGCACCCATCAGTTCAAGAAAGCTGAAAGGAAAATAATAAAAATACTAAAAAATATTCTAATTCTTGGCCTTTGTTTCCAATGTGTCTACTAATCATTAGAAACTGAAAGAAGGACATAATTTAATGGGTTTGTTCCATATTATATAGAAAATCATGACAAATTGGTACCGGGAGGTAGTCTT
This sequence comes from Phoca vitulina, assembly GCF_004348235.1. Classification (NCBI taxonomy): domain Eukaryota; kingdom Metazoa; phylum Chordata; class Mammalia; order Carnivora; family Phocidae; genus Phoca; species Phoca vitulina. The sequence continues at coordinate 5,918,085 of NW_022589719.1, read as the reverse complement.
CAAGCTTTGTGCTCTGATTAATGGAAACCATTTTCTTATTTTAGGATGATGAAAGGGAGAGTGAGTTGAGGGAAATTTAGGTTGACAGATTTGATTTACCATATTGGGAGAAAATGAAACCATATTTCCTTTGCATTTAGATGTCAATCATTTAAAAATCAATCTCTATAAATAGTTTCTTGTTATCCCATCTATCCTCCTGTCTGCTTTAAAAGAAGACTGTCACAAAGCCAATTTAGAAGAATAATCTTGGTATAGGTCCATGTCTCAGGAGCCCAAATGGTCTATCAAAAATGGATTTTGTAGCCAAAGAGATTTAAGTTTTGAACGGTTGGGAAAATAAAATTTCCACAGAACCCAAACAAGACAGATGGGGAGATCTAATTGATTTGGAACCATTGAGATATACATAAAACTATCTTACCACCATATATATGTATATATTTGAGTTTGTCTTTACTATGCAATGCTTATTTGACAGCATTGTGTTTGGGGATGGGTTGTGATTGCAAGGGAAGCTTATTTAGGAAGATAAATTCCAGGAGAATATGGGGGCAGCCTATAGAGATAGGAGGAAGCTAGAACCAGATATTCATAATGAAGTGCATGAAAGAAAGAAAGAAGAAAAACAAATATGAAATTAGGATTTTTCAGGGCACCTGGATGGCTCAGTCCGTTAAGTGTCTGCCTTCGGCTCAGGTCATGATCCTGGAGTCCTGGGATCAAGCCCCAAGTTGGGCTCCCTGCTCGGCGGGGAGTCTGCTTCTCCTTCTGCCCCTCACCCTGCTTGTGCTTTCTCTCACTCTCTCTCTCTCTCAAACAAATAAATAAAATCTTAAAAAAAAAGAAATTAGGATTTTTCTATAGGAGTTATTCAAGGGTAACAGCATCTGTATTTTGATCCATTTGTCATATTATATCTATTGGAAAAAAATAAAAGCACATTTAAACATCAGTTTTGTTTTTTGTTGTTGCATCCTTTTAAAAATATTATTATATCAAAGAGAGAAATATTGTCACCATTAACATGTAATAAATTTGTTTTGCTCAAAATAGCATCATTATACCTCTCCTGTCTCTTAATGTTACATATACATGTATATATGTATATATATATGTATATGTACACACATATATGTGTTTCTGTATTTTATTTCATTTATATGTTTTTCTGTTGCTATATTAATATCACATTATTTTAATTACTTTAAGTTTATATTAAAATAGCATTTAGCTCAAGATCATATCTATCAATCTATCATCTATCCATCTATCATCTGTCTACACACACTGTAAATTTTGTGGTTATTTCTGACATACAGATGTGAACTGTTCTTTAATACTTTAAGATCATTAATACTTTAAGATTTTTAACAACAATCATTAAAACTAATGGTTATTCACAAAGCGAGGTAAAAGCCACTTACTTTGTTAATTCGAATACATATGTAAAAGCTAAACTGTAGCTTTCAGTAAATAGCAATCACTTTTCTTTCTTCCAAATCCTTTTCATTAAAATACCTATATAAATGGAACTTATAATAAGGAGTCTCAATATGAACTCATACAGGAGTCTTAACATGAACTCATACTTTTATTACATTCAAGTGAGTACTTTGTGTTTCTTATTTGAGTGTCTTGGTCAGGAGAATTCCCATTGCTAGGATGCCCATCTTATTATAAGACAAGTGTCAAAATACATATCCCCACTTATTCTTGCATATTCAGCTTGCATAAAAGATACTCCTCTATGTAGTTTTCTTGACTCTAATCCCTGAATAACTCCCTACAGCTACTACTAGTATAAAGCCTAAATTGTAGTAGATAAAAAACTCTAAATGAAAAGTATTTCGTTACAACCAGCTATCATTTTGCAAAATGAACTTTTACGATGGAATTGAATAAATTAACTTCTGATAATCATTTTATTATTATTTAATTGTTGTATTAAATGACTTCTCTGTTTGAAGAAAATTGTGATGAACTATAACTATTAGTTAAATAATCAGAATCAGAATAAAGGTATCACAAAATAGGGGCGCCTGGGTGGCTCAGTCATTACCCATCTGCCTTCGGATGAGGTCTTGATCCCAGGGTCCTGGGATCGAGCCCCGCATTGGGCTCCCTGCTCAGCGGGAAGCCTGCTTCTCCCTCTTCCACTCCCCCTCTTCCACTCCCCCTGCTTGTGTTCCCTCTCTGGCTGTGTCTCTCTCTGTCAAATAAATAAGTAAAATCTTAGAAAAAAAGGTATCACAAAATAAACAGTGAACAGTGAAAATAATTTGTTCACAGATGGACTCCATTGTGTAATGTGTACGTCTGTGTGTGATATAAAAATGTCCATTTATTAAAAAAATATAATACATGTGTGTATTATGTTGGGGAGGAAGACCTTCTTCTGCCCTATGGTCCTTCTAGCGGGACTTAGAATCAAATTGACATGAGACATTAGCAGGAGAAAATCAAATTTAATAGGCACATGTATGGGAAGTCCACACAGGAGGAGATTCCAAAGAAAATGGGACAACATGAAGTTTATATGAGCTAAGGAGAGGGGAGGAGCATGAGGACACAAAGGGGAGAAAGCTCATTAGCAAGAAGGTGAAAGGAGATGTCTGGAAAAATAAGGTTGTTCTATTATGCAGATAAGTATCTTAGGTAAAGGGGAGTCTCTGTTAATAGCTCTCTTCCTGGGACAGGCTCTCCTTTCCCATGTAAATTTAGGTAGTTGTGGGGGCGTCAGAGAGCTTTTCCTTCATCTGCTGGGTTTTTATTACTTTTAACTTAAAATAATCTTTCTGTCAAAGTGGCACAATTTGGGGTGTCTCATCCTGTACCCCTTCAATTACATACACAATTACTCATGTATGTAGAAAAAAATCAGTTTCCCAACTACATCTATCTTCTTAAATATAAATTAAATCCAGAAAGTAGTAAAATTGTCTTCTTGATGTAGGAAAAACGTTAGGGTTCAAAGCCAATGGCCAAGAAAGAATTCTTGAGACGTCTTTGGTGCAAAATGGTGGTTTAATTAAAGCAAGGGGACAGGACCCAGGGGCAGAAAGAGCTGCAATGGGGTCCTGAGGAGTGGCCCATTATATACTTTCAGGTTGGGAGGGGGTTAGGGATAGTGTAAACCTCCCAGGTATTTTGGAAACAGGGTTTCCAGGATCCTGAGGAGGCTAGCTATTTTTAGGAAAGGTTATTTATTACTGTTTAGTAAAAAACTCAGTCATGAGTTCCTTCAGATGTATGTTGGTGGGTCCTATGCTTGAGGGATGACTGCCAACATGTATCCTGAGGGGTAGAGATAAAGGAAGTTTCCAAAGGAATTTTTATATGTTAGAGTAAACTTACAGGATCCTGGGAGTTGGGCTAAGATTGCCTTTTGCCCTTAGCCAAGTATTAACATTGAGGCTGCTGAGTCCCTAGAGGAATATCACTGCCTGTTTCAAGGACTTGTCAATGTGCTATAGATAGTAAGGAAATTTAATAATTTTTCTTCTGCCTTTGTTTCCCAAATCATTCTGACCAATCAATAGATGTCATGAAGGTCATGCACTAAAAATCATGTCCTTGAACAATTGAAGAGTTCCCCCAACCTGTTACTGTTAACCCATTTACTCCATTTTAGGAATAATTTTAACTCTTACAGCTATTTAGTTTTTCAGCCTACAGGAGATTTGACTAGAAGTGATTACACTTTTTTACGGGATGAAATGAAAACTGACTGAGAGATGAGACAGAAAAATTCCTTGAGAGAGAGAAAGAGAATCAAAAGAAGGAAAAAGAGAAAGAAAAGAAAAAGAGGTGATATATGCAACACAAAGCATTTTATGGCTACTTAGGCCAGTTGACAAAGGTGGGGGTTTTTTTTTTTGTTTTTTTGGGTTTTTTTGTGATTAAATGATCCAACTGGTCCAATAAGATCCTCCTACAAGTGACATGTGAAACTTGTCCCATCCATTCTGGTACTGAAATGGAAGCTAAAGTCAGGTAAATTAGCTCCTTTGTTTTGAGTTGTTTATGCCAGGCTTTGTCACTTGTTAAATGCCAGAAGGATCTTTGAAAACAAGCAGATGTTCACTTCTTCTACCAGAAATTAATTGCACTTGTGTAAATTTATTCAGCTCTTCCCTTTGCCCCTCAGGTAAATGATGGCCTGAAAGATTAGTATTAACCCACAGATTCTAAAATATATTTATCGCAGTACAAACAACTGTAAATAAGACAGTTCTGTGGTTAAGATGAATAGAATGTTAACAGGAGTAGTCAGAGTATACTCATTTTATCTGAAAAACTCATCCCCAAGAAATTTGAAATATAAAGTGTTTGTTCTGCATTTATTCACAAGCTTACATCTTATCTTCCACCTCTAAAGAAGACATTCACCCATAATCTCTATAAATATTTTGTATTGCATTCATAGCAACTCTTGTCTTTACTAAGCACACAGGGACTGTGTCTGTGTTTGTTATAAGCCAGGTGCTATTCTCAGATCACCTGATTTCTTCTTTCACAGATAAAAGGGAACTGTTACCAAAGAATTTATATCAAAGAAGGGATTAGGAAGGAAAAAGTGATGGTTAATTGTATTCCAGAGTCAAGGACAATATGGCAGCTGTCTGTGATTCTTCCATCACTGGAAATCCTCCCTTACTAAGAACGACTTGCTATGTTATGCATGTGGGATATAGCAGAGAGCAGGAATGAGAAAATGTGATTTCATAGGGCTGTCAGGTAAGGTGAAGGGAAATACAGAAATTAGATAGATCCTCACATAAGTCATCAACTAGTTCATTATAAGTGTGGTAAATGCTCTGTAGAAATACAGGGTAGCCTTGAGATGATGGAGATGACTAATCTGCCCAGGGTCAGGGGAATCTTCTCAAGGAAGCCAGATTTAAGGCAAGAGAAGAGATACAGGTTAGCTGGAGAGGAGTGTACTGGGAAAAGTAAATAGATTGCATTAAGTTCCCGAAATAGGACAATTTAGAAAGTTATCAACATCTACATGAGATTCTGCCTTTGCTTGAGTGACAGCATTGAAAATACTGAGATATGGACAGATTCACACATAATGAACTTTGTAGCCATGAAAACAGGATTTTCTCTGCTTTTCTCTGCTTTTCCCCCAAGCAAAACATAGCAGCTAGCTCTCAGGAAGTGCTCAGTCCCAGGTGATGACAGTCCTGCAAATGGCTGCCATTGTTCTGTCTCTTTAATCCGTTCCTGTAAAAACATGGTAAATGTTAATGTTTGTTAGAGAATATTATAACTGTCTTATTTTCTATATATTTGTGTTTGAAATTTTCAGGAGGCATATAACACTAACACTGTAATTGCCTACCTTCTTGTCCATATCTCCCACTAGCCAGTGACCGCAAAATATTATCTAATATGTAGTCTCTGACCTACCACAGATTCTGCTTTCCCGTTTCAAGACAGTAGCCAAGGATGATTTTCTCTGTACTTTCACTGGAGGAATAAAGATGGATCCATTGTGGGGCCTGAGGGTTAAATAAATCACTCATGTTTGTCTTCTTGGAAAGAGATCTACCATTACTGATATGTCAATATTACTAATAATTTCTATTAAAAGTCACAGTTGCCAGTTTTTTGCTAATATAATATTCACCAATATATATATTTTTTCTTGGTGGCATTGTATATAAGAATGAATAAGGTCATTGGCTAATGAGGTATTTTACAAGATTAAACTTACTGTTAAAGAATAATAAAGGAAGGTACGTTCTTATTTAGGGTGAATTACTTGGCTTCTGATAGGCTCACCTGGACTTTAAAAAAAAAGTGATACATATTAATGCAGAAACATCAAATTAGAAAATTACTTCTAATCTAAAGGAGACCTGGACACACATTTTATGAGCAAAAAGTCCTATGGTAAGCATCAGAAATAAAATCGTAACTTTATATGTATGTATATTTAGATCACACACACACACACACACACACACACGAATGACAAGGGCAAGCTACTTGCCACTAGTGATAAATTTATGTTATCTTAATTATTAGAGTCTCAGAACTACAGGGGTTCTATATAACATCTTTTCTGTTAGGCAAGGAATCCAAGACCCAGAAAAATTAGGTAATTTGGTCAGGCAGCCATCAGCAACATTGGACTTAACTATCACAAAAAAATAAAATACTTCTAGTTATAGAAATGCTTTTCTGCCATTTTTAATGTGTTCTCTACTATATTTCTTCCAAACTAGTGTATTTATTCTGCATAGCTTGAGTCAAAAATCCTTTTCCATTTTTTTTTAATGGAAGAATATCAAATGTATTCCTTGGTACTAAAAATAATGTCTGAAATAAGAGACCAGGTATCTAAGCCACTTACTTTTTTTTAAGGTAAATTGGAAAGATTTTAAGACTTTCATCCTTCATAAAAGTTGAAGTTGTCAGTTCTCATCTTTTTCATAGAACTCATGTAAATGATTTTTGAGAATTACTTTGATCCATTAAGACAGATGAATTAGGAAAGTTTCAGGTCTACTTTCTTACCCAAATGCATCAGATTTTGTATTAATTTATGAAACAGTGATACACTTAAGCCTTTTTTGTTTGTTTATTTAGTTTTATTTATTTTTTTGTATAAGACAATAATTTATTTTTTGTATAAGATGATGTACTGATTTATGGGTTATAATAGTATACAACTGAGACAGGATCCTTACTTTCTTGGAGCATATAGTCAAGTAGTTGATCAAAGAAAGGCACAAGGATATTGCCCAAAGTCCTGGTCCACAAGATCCTGAGGTAGAATATTTCTTAATTTTAATATAGCTGGCACACAGTGTTACACTAGTTTCAGGTGTACAACTTAGTGATTTGACAAGTTATACATTATGCTACATTCACCACAAGTGTAGCTACCATCTATCTCATTACATTGCTATTACATTATCATTCCTTATGCTGTGCCTTTTATTCTTGTGACTTATTCATTACATAACTGGAAGCCTGTATCTCCCACTCCCCTTCATCCATATTGCCCATCCCCGCTACGCCCCTCTGGCAACCATCAGTTTGGTCTTTGTATTTATAAGTCTGATTCTGTTTTTCATTTTCTATTCATTTTCTTAGATTCCACTTAATGAGTGAAATTATAAGGTATTTGTCTTTTTTAGTCTGACTTATTTCAGTTAACATAATACTCTCTAGGTCCATCCATGTTGTCTCAAATGATGCAATCTCATTCTTTTTTATGGCTGGTAATATTCCATTGTGTCTGTCTGTCTACCTGTCTCTCTCCTTCTTTTCTCTCTCTATATATAGACAGATGATGATAGATGATAGATGATAGATAGATAGATAGATAGATAGATAGATAGATAGATAGATTACATTTTCCTTATCCATTCTTCTATAGATGGACACCTAGGTTGCTTCCATATCTTGGCTATTTTAAATAATGCTGCAATAAACATAGCAGTGCATATATTTGAACTCTTTGTTACTCAACAATAGATATATGATGCAGTGAAAGAGAGAGGAGAGTGAGTGAATATTTCTGAATGATATTTACAGAACAATAATTGAATCTCTTATACAGTCTGAAGAGACCTTGTAGATGCATCACTTAGGTGTACAAGAAAACATGTTCTAAGGAATATGGTTGATTGACAACCTTTACCTTTGACACCTCCCCTCAGGATACTGCCAGCCTAATATTGAGTATGGTGAAGATACAAGAACCAGGTCATTTCTACTAAAATAGGACTCCTTAAAGAGCCAATTTTTGTTCAGAGACTTCCACAGGCCTTGCCAAAACTTTCTCAGAGTTGTCTTGCAGTCTGATGCTCTTCCCATTCTCTTCTTCCATCCTTCACTTCTTTCAATAATGCCTGCTTTGCATTGTGTCCTGAAGATACCCCTTGCCTCCTTCTGTTCCTTGAACCTCAATTCTTCACAGACATCCCTAACTACACTGTGTAGAAAGAGCTTATTAAAAACTTTTCACTTACTGAAACTCATGTGAATGTGAAATTAGAAAAAAAATTCTTGTATTTTAAGTGCTCAGGAGTAGAATTTGGAGAAGCACTGGACAGGAGGCAATGGGATATTATTCTTGCTTTCCTAATGATGACTGAAGTGAGTCTGATCAAAGGGACTGATTGTGAAAAAATTCAGGAGGGGAAACATTCAATGCACGAGAAAGTCACGAATTCCACAAGATTTCCTAGTCTATTGAATATGGGCTTAGGGGAAAAGTCAAAGATTATTTCTGGATTGAGAATCATAGCTTCCATTTGATAATATAAGGGATTTGAAAAGAAAAAAGAGAAACTGTATATGCATTTGTGTGTGTGTTTTGTGTATGCATTTTAACTAACATTGATTTCACTCATTATTAGAAGCCCTTTAAGTGCATGAATTTAAAAAATAGTGCATGAATTGACATAATTTGTATGTGCTGCATTAGTTACCAAATGAAATTAAGTGTATTGTGAAAAGTTAAGCACTAAGCTGGGGAAGGTCAAAACAACAAAACAGCTTTGGGTTAATGGAAATAGATGAACAGTATTTATAAGCTGACTTCTTCATCATAAATTAATCTAGATAGTCATAAAGGGAAATTCTCTGTCATAAAAAAAGAAAAAGTTAGAAATTAGCACCAAGGACACTGTAAACTTCTACATTTATTTTACAGACTCAGAAGAAATTTCATATTTAGAAATTGTATTAATTAAAGCAATTCATTCTATAAGTTGAAATAAACACACACTGCTGATATAGATCTCATTTCCTGCTATGAAATGAACTGTTTTACATGTCAGTCACACTATGGAAAAATTAAATTTATTTCAATTTTACTGAACTCTTTAGACTCTTGTTACTATTCCTACAACTATTCATTCTTAAAATAGCTTATAAAGAGTTCTCTGGAGGGTACTTAGGGAAGAGTAAGATATGACGCAGATTCTAGGGAAAATTAATTCATGTAATTAGCTTCCAGACAGAATAAAATAGGCATGTTTCTGTCTGTCTTGACAGCCTTTGTTCATATACATGCACATTGAACATAGCTTTAAACAAAATATATACATATTTTTATTTTTGTATTTCAGTTTTATATTATAAATTTCATTTTAAAATTTAATGAATTCATATAATTTCACCTGGTTTCTCTATCATAATTTATTTGCTGTTACAATTATCCCTCAACAGTTATCCCTGCTGTTACACTTATCCACCTGATATCTTGCTGCTTATTCTGTCTAAATGTACACTAAGCCCTATTGCTTCCTTTTTATTCATGGACTCTTCTGCAACAATTATCCTCTATCTTTTTCTGAATCAGTAATTTCTTTTTTCCCTTAAAAGTCATTTTCTGTGTCATTTGGGTCACCAGAAGGTAGACATTGAGACAATGTTAGGAATGTAAAAGGGTTTTGGTGAGTGATTCCCATGAAAGATAGAAGTGAAAGAAAGATTGAACAAAAAAAGTCTTCAGGGTATGATGTGGATTTGCAATCGGTGAAAGGACAGGGAAGAGAAATCAGAAATGGGCAGAGTGAGCCTTCATAATGATGTCAGTCTGACAATGTCTTGGTCAATTCAACATGGAGTCATTCAACAGAGCAAAGATTGTCAGAAAAGTCAGGCATAAGACAGAAATCAGTCACTGATTTAGGGCTGTCTGGTATGACCATGGCATTGGCTTGAACATGAGGTGAATTCTCAGTGCACTTCCAGCTGGAGATAGTCAACTAACTATATTCTTGTAATAGCACAAAATTTTCTTCTTGAAAGGATATAAAAATAGTAGATGACCTTGAATGTCACAGAACATCTTTTGTGCCACATGAATCAACTTGTCTATAAATATTCAGGGATCTGCTCCTCCAAACTTTTCTGGGTCTTTCTCCCTGAAGAGACAGAAATTAGTGGGCTGAACTACAGCCCCCTCATTGCAGTTGGTTTCTGGGCCACAATTGGTACTTACTATTCTCCTCCTCCACTTTACAGTCTTAATTTCTCTTACCATTTAGACCTCTGCATCTCAATGGGTTGCCTGGTACTGTGGCCCAAATCCTCTTTCTGGAAGTGTCTGAGACCCTGTTAACCATACTTTTCTCAGGCCACATTGGTATACCTACTCTTCATAGTCCCAGTTGGATAAAGGATTACTAAAAGGTACCCAAGTGGATGACCTGTGTTCTACATAAGATCTTCTCTGATCCAATTATGTAATAGCAGCCCTAACTATTCTTGTTTATCTGGGTCAATTATCCATGCAAAGCTGGTGACTACTCTTTTTGCATGCTGGTTCAGTGACCAAAGGAGTCTAAATTGCTCAGACAATAACCATGGATTTCTAGTTTAAGGAATCTTTGCTGTTTCCTGACAAAAGTATATTCCCTTTGGGATCAGAACTTTGAATTCTGCAGACCCCAGAGTTGTAGGAACAAAAAGTACTTCCCTCAGTGACTCATTGGAAATCATGGTAAGTGAAGCTACTCTTCTATCCCTTTCTGTCTGGACTCTTGTGTTCTTCCTATTGTGGACATAGCACCATGTAGAGGTTTCATATTCAGTATATATACCACATCCTGCAGGATAGAATCTGATACTCAGAAAGCATTCCCTCTGAGCTATACTAAAGAAAAAAAAAAAAAAAAGAAGATCATTTGAAAACTCTAGGAGACTGGTTGCTTCTAAGTGGTGCAATATGTAGTATGACCAGTGAATCACATGATTATGGACTCACTCCTATACCTTTTTTGCTATGAAGTCAGTTTCCTGGTCAAATGCTAATATTTTTTAAAAGATTTTATTTATTTATTTGAGAGAGAGACAGCATGAGTGGGGGGGGGGGGGGGGGCAGGAGCAGAGGGAGAGGGAATGGGAGAAGCAAACTCCCCGCTGAGCAGGGAGCCCAACACAGGACTTGATCCCAGGACTCTCGGATCATGACTTGAGCTGAAGGAAGATGCTCAACCAACTGAGCCAACCAGGCATGCCCTAGTCAAGTGCCAATTTGTGTGGTATTCCATACTCCTGGATCAGGTATTGCATGAGCCCCTGTATAATGGTATTGGCTGAGGCTTTTCAGTCAGGAAAGGCAAGTCCATATCAGGAGTGAGATGGAGTTTCTTCTCTTTCCAGAATGGAGAGGGCACACTGTAATTGATTTGTCATCAAGCAGCTAGTTGGTTTCCTCAGGAAATAGTACCATACTGGAGATTCAAGATTGATCACTACTGTTGGTGGATTTGCTGTTCAGAGACAAGGGTAGCTAAGCTGGCCTTGAAAAGAAGGATTCCATGCTCTTTGGCCTATGTGCAGCTTCCATTTCTGCCACTCAGATAACTGAACACATATGCATTGTTCCAGTTCTCAGATAGTAGAATGACGCCAGCTGGCCAAGTCATTTGCTAGATCTAGGAGCTCAAGTGATATAGGGCTTTTTAACTTTCCTTTCTTCTCTTGGCATTGCTTAAAGTATGCAGTCAGTTTCCTCTTTTGAGTCCAGAAAAGATGGATGTGAAAAACGTCAGCCTCAAATGTATTTACTAATTCCAGTAAAGATGACCATTTATGTCTTGGGATTAAGAATGACTCTCATTCATTCATGACCTCAGTTGAGGTCACATACTCATTCTCACTATGATCCCTGGGACCACAGAGATGGAAGTTCTCATAAAGTAGTCTGGATTAAATACCCATCCAATTTGTGAGTTGGAGTAGAGAGAATTTTTCATGATAGATTGCTTTACCAGAATCACAGAGAATACTTATTATTAGTTCTCCAAAGTTAATCTGGAAATAAACTCTAACCAAGGACTAGTGAGATAAAAAAATAATGTCCATTATAAGCATCTTATTTTTTCCTTTGAACTATCTCATTAAGAGATATGCTTTTGAGTATATTATATAAATAATAAATATGTATATGCCTGCATGCTAAAGTCTAAATAATATATTTAACAACGTCATATGCCATGTATGAGTGTAACAATTTACCTTGATTTCATTGTTATTAATTACTGTATATTTTTCCCAAAAGTACTGTGGGGAAAATAGTAGTTCATTATTTACTATTTTGAATATTTTAATTCTCAGTTTGGGTAAATATTGCTTCATATATATTTATTTTTATTATTAATCTTGGGTAAATTATCTATTCATTCCCTTTGTTTGTCTGTTGTAAGTTTTGTAGCATTTTATATCTTGAAAAGGAATGAACCTGCCAGTATATTAATATCAACACTTGCCATTTTAAATGAAAAAAAATCCTCATTCTCCTATCTCTTTTTTAATAAATTAAATAGTTTTGGTTCATTCATTTTGATTCATGAAATAGCTATCAACTGAGCTATGTTCTATGTATCTGTATGGAGCAAAAGGTATGGTCCTTGTCTCCATGGAGTTTCTGTTGATTTAAGCTCTTCCATTCCGAGGTTTAAAAACATTTACATTCAAATCAAATAAATATTACTTAAATCTTTTCAATCTCCTAGTCCAATATGTCTCAAATGTCGTTTCTCTAGATACTTGTGGCAAAATGAGATACATTAAATATTACAGGAATGTGTACCATAAACAAATATGTTAAGTTAAACAAAATCAAATATGGTTTTTTTATTTGTACTCTCCAGTTCTTTAATATGTTACCATGTACTAGGAATCTCTTAGAATTATAGTAGATAGTGTTACCAAAACTTCTCCATAGAATATTTAATATTAATTATTGCTTTAATAAAGCAATAATTAGCACTAGTATTCTAAATTTTAAAATTCTTCTCTTCAATATCTACCTATATATCATCTATTTTTCTATTATCTGTCTAGCATCTAGCGTCTATCTATCTATTATCTATCTTTAAAAACTATTTATTTTCTAACACACCTAAATCATTTCACATATGATAAAGTATAGTTCTAAAATGACTTTCCTCAGTTCATCCAGTTATACCAGTATATTCATCAAATATCTTTTTTCTATTTATCTTTTTATTTATTTATCTATTATTTTCACATATAAATTTGCATACTTTGTGTATTTCTATTCTGATCTGTATACTACATTTCTCTTTTTGTACCATTTGCAAATACTTTTGTTGTTTCTCCTTTATTATTTAACTAAAAATTATACTGTGATTAGTCTTCCATTTTAAACATTTTTGGTTTTGTTTGTTTTCATATTCACTGACTTTTTGTCACTGTAGTTTCTAATTGATGTTATAATTTTTTTTTAAGATTTTATTTATTTATTTTGAGAGACAGAGCGAGAATGCAAGAGCAGAGGGAGGGGCAGAGGCAGAGGGAGAGAGAGTACCTCAAGCTGACTCCATGCTGAACCCGGAGCCTTACGTGGGGCTAGATCCCACAACAATGAGAACACAACTTGAGTGGAAATCAAGGGTCAGATGCTGAACTGACTGAGCCACCCAGGTGCCCCTTGATGTTATAATTTTTTTGTTAGTCAATTAAAAATATCTTACTGTGAGGGCACCTTGGTAGTGCAGTCAGCTAAGCCTTGGACTCTTGGTTCCGGCTCAGGTCATGTTCTCAGGGTGGTGAGATGGAGCCCTGCATCCAGCTCTGCAGGGAGTCTGCTTGAAATTTTCTCTCCTCCCTCTGCCCCTCATGCTTGTGCTTTCTCTCTCTCTTTCTAGAAAAATAAATAAATAATTTTTAAAAAAATCTTATTGTGATTATATTTGTATTAGTTGAAATTGATTAAGGAACCTGAAGAAATTTATAAACATAAGTAATTAGCCTTCTCCTCCAGGAACATAAATGCTTTTCCATTCTTTAAACCTCTTAAAATACTTGTATCTTAATTTATATTGCCAATGACCCCCATACTATTTGATAACATTTTATTTGAGATTTCTCTATAAATATACATAGGGGAGATCATTTTACAAGTTTTAAGAAGTTAGATTTTGGGACAGCCTTTTAAAAAAAGATATATTTATTTATTTTAGAGAGAGAGAGCATGGATGGGAAGGGCAGAGGGAGAGAGAGAAAAAAATCTCAAGCAGATTCCACCCTGAATGGGGAGCTCAATGCAGGGCTTGATCCCAGGACCCTGAGATCACGACCTGAGCTGAAACCAAGAGTCAGAGGCTTAACAGAACTGCACTACCCTGGTGCCCCAGATTTTGGGACAGTCTTAATCATTTCAGTTTAAAATATCTCTTTACAAAAAGAAATTATTTGCATTTTTAACTCAATAGCATTGACATATTTTATCTTTGATGACAAAATTGCATATGTATGTAAATTAGACAGATAAAGGTTATTTGGCAACAAGATTATGTTTAAGATTGATGAGTGTGAATACAAAATATTTACATATTTGAGTTAAACAAAGCAAAAATGATGTGCATACTTTCTGTCTAGCCAATATCTTTGAAATGTCTTTCAGATGTTTTTAAGATATAAAAAACATATTTTTATTGAATTAAAGGAACTCTTTTTCCCACTACCTTATGAATTATTTAGATTAAACATAAGCCTAATTCTTTTTGGTAGGGGGAGGGCTTTAGGTGAATTTTAGTTACTTTACAAACTCTGTCACATTTCCCAAACAATGATTTTTTTGTGTGTGATATTATGTGTTTAAAAATCTGTTCCACAGACAACTTGGGGGTAATGAAAAGATAAATGCCTTGGATATTAAAGAGGTCAGCCAGGTTTTGTTAGTAGACCCACATTGTGATCTGACACCAATTATTTAATCTTCCTGTATATAAAATTAAAGCATCTATGATTCACATCGGTTTACTACATATGCGGCATTATTTGGGGAATCCACTCCATTCTCAGTTAATTTAGCTCTGATGAGACAGAAACTCAACTATTTGATGATGGAAATCATCCAGATCTAGCCAATAGGAATTATATCTCCATTGCCACAATTATTCATTCACTAGTTAATATGACCCAAACTAGGCCAAACCAAATTGATTCTGGGAATTTTGCTAGAATTGTTGAGAGAGAAATATGCTTTTACTGAGGTTACAAAGTTAATGGGAAGTAAGCTTAATGCTAGTGCACATCTTTATCAAAACTCTGGGCCACTATGTCTGAGAATCAAGTCAATAAAGGACAGCTATGGAGGGGAAAATGAATAAAAAGATGAAAGCAAAAATATTCTTTTGACACCCCTGGGACTTGAAATTGAGCAGTGCCTACAGGTGGTCATCACCTTGGAATCCTCTATGACATACACCAATACTCTCTCCCCTTTCTGTATAAGCTCATTTGTGAGGAGTATTTGCCATATGTAACACAGCATTCTGGTTTATAAAATACAGTCTTGGATTAGATAAAATTTAGAATTTATTATTCTAAAAATGGTTCTAGATTCTGAATCCATTTACAGAGGGAAAAAAAGATTTAAAATTCTTATGAGGAATGACACTTCACGTATGAAATTTAGCTTTCTTTGAAAGCTAGTACTTCTTTAGGCAAATAAGTTTTGAATGTTTACTTAACAGAGTGATTGACTATACTTATCTGATGATGACATTTCAAATCTTGATTCAGAGTTGTCCTAGTCAGTTTGGACAAATTACCTAGACTAAGTGGCTTAACAATATTTTTCATAGTTCTGGAGGCTGGAAAGTCCAGGTTCAAGGGGCTGTCAGATCCAGTGTTTGTTAAGGGTTGCTTCCTAGCTTGAAAATAGCTGCTTTCTCCCTGTTTTCTTACCTGGGAGAGAGAGAGAGAGACCAAGCACTCTCCTTTCTCTTCTTATAAGGGCACTAATCCTGTTCATTGAGAGCTCCACCCTCATGACCTGATTACTTCCCAGGGGCTCCACCTTCTAACACCAGCACAGTGGTGGTTATGATTTCAACATATGAATTTGGGGGAGACCCAAGCATTGAGTTGATAACAAGAATGCAAGATAAATAATTTAACTAAAAAGAAAAATAATACTTTTTATGGATCTCATTACTGACATAGTCCAACTGTCTATCATCTCTTACCTGGATTACTATTATAATCTCCTGTTTTTTCCATTTCTGTGTTACCAGATAGTTTTTTCTCAACAGAGTATATGAAGTTAGCTGCTTTAGAATATGAATCATGTCACTCTTCTCAAAACATTTGCTTTGGCTCACTCAAAGCAAATTTTAAAAGCCCTAGTAATGTCTTCTATGGTCCTCTAAGACTCTAAGACTCTTCTATGGTCCTCTAAGAAACTACTGCTGTGCCTCTACCCTGCCATAGTGGATTCCTTGCTTTTCCTAAAATATACTAGGTATACTCCTCTCCTGGGTTCTTGCATCATTCTTTCTGCAAATATATCCATGGCTTTCTTACCATCTCTTTTAATGTGTTGCACAAACGTCACTTTCTCAGTGAGGATTTCTCTGACTACTGAATTTAAAATTGCAAAATCCCCTGGAATTCCTATCCGCTGTCTCTGCTTAATTTTTTCCTATATCACTTAGCTCCAATTAATATGTTATATGGTTATCTGTTTACTTATTTTTACTACTTCCTTCACCCCCAACCCCTGTCAGAATGCCAACTCTTTGTGCCCATGAGGGCTAGATTTTTAAAATATCTATTTTGTTCATAAATGAACACTCAGTACCCATAACACTAACTTGCAAATAGTTAGGGTTGAGATATTTATTGACTTAAAGGATT
The DNA here is from genome assembly GCF_004348235.1 of Phoca vitulina. NCBI lineage: Eukaryota > Metazoa > Chordata > Mammalia > Carnivora > Phocidae > Phoca > Phoca vitulina. The sequence continues at coordinate 5,901,435 of NW_022589719.1, read as the reverse complement.
AATGAATGTACTGGTTAATCAATGACATTAAATTTCACGTAGTTGGTAAATAAGTATTTGTTGGTTGATACATAAATGAATAAATGGATGAATATATATAAAAGGATTATATTGATCAGAAGTCTCCAGAAAAACAGAACCAATGAGATATATAGAGATATATAAGAAGAGATTTGATTGGTTCATGTGATTATGGAGGCTGAGAAGTCTCGTGGTCTGCCATCTGCAAGCTGGTGTGTAGTTCCAGTTCAAAACAGAGGACCCAAGAAATGGGGGGAGTGGGGGACGCGATGATGTAAGTCCTGCCCTGAGTCCAAAGGCCAGAGAACCAGGAGCACCAATGTCCAAAGGCAGGAAGAGATGGATGTACCAGCTCAAGCAGAGATTAAATCCACTCTTCTTCCTTTTTTTTTCCTTCTATTAAGATCCTCAATAGATTGGATGATGCCTGCCCATGTTGGTGAGAACAATCTCCTTTGCCCTCAGTCTACCTATTCAAATGCTAATCTCTTGGAGAAACATCCTCAGAAACACACTCAGAAATAATGTTTTCACAGGTATCTGGGCAACCCAGTCAGTTTGACACATAAAAATAAGCATCACATAGATAAATGAATTTCTGATATACTCTGGCCATATCAAGCAGAAAGCAGTGTATTATTATGCTGCATAGATTTTGCAGTTTAATGGCAAATTGACAATGCCACCTTATATTTATACCCCTTATATTTTTTTCAAAATATCTTAGTATCTTTCATACATAAAACATCCTTATGAGGTGATCTGCCAGTTATCAATGTATTCTTCAATTTAAATTTAATCTCCTTTGCCCTGTTTTATGATACCACAGCTAGAACCTATAAAGCTTTCTTCTTTGCCAGCTGGCACAATATTGTGGTTTTGTTTTTTTTTTTTTAGATGATGCAGGATGACCATTGAAGGAGAAAAGTGTTTCCTTAACTGCTTCAAGTGTGCTCCTCTCTTCTGGCTCCTGCATGATTCAGCAACCAGGTGTGTGGAACATCTAGGGTAATCCCTCCCAGTGGATTTCAGTAACACCCAGTGGCCACTTCTTAGAGAGTTCCTCTGGCATCACAATGGGTGCTTTCCCATTTGCCAGCCCCAGCCTGTGGCACCTTCATAAATGTCACTATTTAGTGGGCATAGCCTATCCAACAAAGTCTTAATTTGGTGTGTTGAGGGTAGTCATGTACGTCTTTCTTGGACCCTCTGCCTCAGCCATGGAGATAGTGGCTGTTCACTAGATCTGCTATTCCTGTAATCTTTGTGGTTTTTTTTATCTTTTAAAAATTAATGACCTATTTCTACTTAGGGCTATATTATATTATTTTTTTCCATTAAAATTACAGATTGGTTTTGTGCCCTTACTCTAATCTGACTGACAAAAATCAGCATCAGATGTCCTGTTTTACCAATGAGGGGCAGCTCAACTTTATGTGAGCCTTAGGTGTCTCATCTGAACAATAAAATGTAGTTACTTATTCCTCCTCTCTCAAATTCACTTATGTTACATATGCGATAGGGTTCTATATTTGCAATGATACACCCTTTGAATGTACCACCACTAAAATTATGGGCATATTTCAAATCGCTGATATGTTTATTCTTGAAGAAATCACAGAATCCCAAAGCCCATTTTCTGAATGCTCCCTGGGCAATAAAGGTGTAGAATTTTAAAACTGCCAGACCAAAGAGAAAATCCTTGCAAGAAAGGGCCTTTTCGCTACCAGAGAGGGCACTTGTATTTATTCTAGCTTTCATTGTATTTTCTGTACACCTGCAATTTAGTCATCTTTATATCACCTGAATAGAGTATAGGCCACCCATTTTCCCATGGCCTGCAGGATGCATCTTATCATATGTTATTTATAGTTTAGTCTACTCTATAATCTATAGCATTCATCATCAGAAAATATGTAGCTAACACTTAAAATTCACATTATAGGATTGCTCAGTGTAATATGTACACTAACTAAAGCTAACTAGCTGAAATGTATAAACTAAAACAATTTCTGAAAAATGTTCTGTAATTAGAGCATGTGATGTGCTCTAATTTTAATAAAAATCCATTCACAACCCTCGATCCTAGAGAATCTCTCTGTGCAGCTCACTGGTCATTCAATATCTAAAAATTAAGAGGACTTCCACTGCAAACATGAGTTATCTCAACAGTTAAGATCCTCTTTGAAGAAGTGAACTAGTTGTTTATAGGGATGGGGAGCCCTCTTGGATACATTTCAGATCACTGATTAAAATTATCTCAAGTGGGCAATTACAATTCCATATCTTCTTTGAGACATAGTTTCCTCTACTTTAAAATGGGTAGCTGTGAGGAACAAATGAAATAATCTGGGCAGAATTATAAAGAGAAAATATATATAACATATTATATAAATATTATGTATATTAAATTAATTATATATGATTTATATGTTATAAATAAATATACTTAAACTATTTTATATATTTAAAATATTTATTTGTATTAAAATATTTATATATAATATTTATAAAATATTTATATACAATAAAATATTTCTATATAATATATAATTATATATATAATTCCAATTGAAGGAAGAGGCTCTTTTGGTACACAGGAAACCTGAGGAAGCCATTTAAACTCTCTAATCTATATATAAATAATGATAATAAAGAGGATTTTCTTTTTAGGGTTATTATAGATTCTTAGCTGGTGAGTGGGACATAGAAAACATTCAGAGCAAATTGTCCATTATTATTATTTTTATTACAATTATATTGAGATAGTATCCTTTTTACTCCACAGCACTGCACATAGAAAAAGCATGGAATATTGTCTGTGACTAAATACACTTTATTCTCCTGATTGTCTGGACACAGTAGTAACTTTTTGATGAAAGCAAAGATTCAGTGACAAATCAGTCACTTGGTTGGAACGTGTCTTCCAGCTGAAAGACTCCAGTCAGCCACTTATAATCTTGGTTCTCTGGGCACCCACAATCTTTGGGGAAGTGAAATTACCGCCCAGGAGTTTTCTTGCATTTATCGTCTGTGACCTGGTAATTCATCCACATTTACCTTCAGGGTGATTCTGCCAGTGAGGTAATGTAGGTACTTTGAGAGAGCTTGACTGCTGAAAGCCAGGAAAACAAATGAAGAAATACAGCTCACCTGAAAAAGTAAATCATCGTCATCACTCTGTTTGAATGTGCTCTATTTGTAGGAATAGCTTTAGATTGTTCCATATCGTGTGGGCCATGATTCAAACATCAGATTCAACAGTTTATTGAATGCATGCTGGAATTATTTCATATAATGTCCTTTTCTCCCAAATAATATTAATTTTCACACCTTTCATTTAAAACTGAATAAAAGAAGTTCACACTGATACCATTTTCTCAATTGCAATTTTCAAAATAACTGATTGTATAAAAGTTATTACCCCCAAAAGTAGCTTTAATTCTTAAGAAATTACCCTAAATGTAGTTTTTAAAATACAGTTTTAAACCATTACTTTCTCTTTATGGGCTCACATCTGAATTGCCTTTTATAGCATTAGCATTTTTTTATAGAGCATAACTCAATTCTTAACTTCTCTTCTCAGGCAATTTCAGGCTCCTTTGTGTGGAATGATAGTGATTAAAGATCCTCAGTCTGACATGATACTCAAAGTCATTTGCCTTAATTTCTCTTCCTAAATTTCCACTTTGAAAGTGGAATAAAGATATCTTTAAACAAAATTTCCTTTAAATTACTAAGTTCTATTATGTGCAGAACTTAAAGAAACAGCAATCAGTACTTTGGCAGATAGAAAACTCCATTTTGTATTCAAAGGTAAATGAATCTTATAATAGGATGTTCTACCTTCAGGTCACCATTCTGCCATTTGTGTGATGGCCATGATAATTTATTTGCTGTCTTGCATTTCAGTTTTGTTTATAAACAAAGATATATCAGTATTATATATAGTTTGCAAGAAAATGTAATTAATGCATCACAATTGTAATCAAATGATTAAAAATTGTTCCTGGCACAAAAGTGTTAATATACAATTTCCCTTGCAGCTTAGGGTCACAATTTATGTATATACCACTCATTCATCTGGCGTGTGTTAATGATTTGTTGCTGTCTACTCAGGATTGGACATTTTAATTTATAAAATGATGCTCAATAAATTATTAATATTTTTTATTATGTTATGTTAATCACCGTACATTACATCATTAGTTTTTGATGTAGTGTTCCATGATTCATTGTTTGCGTATAACACCCAGTTTAATACCCATCACCAGGCTAACCCATCCCCCCAACCCCCTCCCCTCTAGAACCCTCAGTTTGTTTTTCAGAGTCCATCATCTCTCATGGTTCGTCTCCCCCTCCGATTTCCCCCCCTTCATTCTTCCCCTCCTGCTACCTTCTTTTTTTTTCTTAACATATAATGTATTTTTGTTTCAGAGGCACTATTAATATTATCAGCTCAGTTGATTCCTCTCATACTATCAACAGTCTAAGATGCAATCTCAAGTTTCTATTGGGGATAGTTATAAAAGATGGAATTCTATTTTCATAAGAAGAGCTAGAGGGGAAATGCCTAGCAGAGTACATATAGATGTTTTACATGGAATTCATAGGAATAATATAAAACCAAGGTGAAAAAACCCTAATCATTGAATAGAATCTCTACCTAATATGAGGTGCAATATAAACCATTTTAGTCCCTTCAGGTAGCTGAACCAACAAACATTGAAGGAGCTGCTGTACTGACTGGGACAATTGATTCTGATTACCAAAGAGAAATGGGGTTACCACTCTACAATGCTGGCAAGGAGACCCATGTCCGGAATCTATAGGATTCACTAGTCATGTTACTCCCAAATAACAATTGTCAATGAGAACTACAGTTCTCATTGAAAAATAATGAAGATAGAGTCATTTACTAATAATGAAATACATGATTGAAGTGATTCAATAAGGAAGATATTTCTGTGAGAAATATTTCTCCAAGAAAAATAATGAAGTCAACCTGTTGAGTTGTTGGAACAGGTAAGGATAAAATGAAATGAGTGATGGAAAAAAAAGCTATGATGATCTAATTCAGTTTAATGCCCGCTAGAGAAAAAAAATCACAGCAATGTTTTTGTTGGTATTGTTATTTATTATAATTCTTCTCTCTTAAGTTTTATATAGAGTACCCATGGTACCTCCCTTCTTTACAGTTTAAATTCCTGCTGAAAATATGACTGAATTGACAACATCCTGCCATTACTGGGAGAGTTCTATAAAACTGTGTTTATTGGTGTGGTGGTAATGGGAGGGGTGGAATGTGAACTTCTTCCTCAAGTAGAGGATGTGAATGGATGCTGGATGGCAGAACTGATTGGGTATGCTAGTTATTCTCTGTTTATTTTACATATTTATTTACCACCCTCTTTAACTTGCTCTTACCACTATAACCTATGTTATTTGGGTTCTGTGACCCTCTGGGGTGCAGGGAGCCAATGGAAAGGACTGGCAGGATATCAGAAAATAAAGGAAGAGAAAAATTGAGGTAATGATTCCCATGCCCTGTCCTTGTCATTCCCTTGTTGCTTTACTATGCATCTGATAGTGGCCGTGTTCTAAGGGACCAGCTTCTGGTGGGTGGCTTATTTTCCACTATTTCTCTCCTGGCTGCAGTAATCTTGCTCATGCCTCTTTAATTTTAGGTCTAGATGTGGCAACGGTGTCTTCATGATTGCTACTGTCCTCTTCACACTGAATACACAAAGTGTGAGTACCTAACTTAAGCCCTTACATTTGTTTTATACCTTTGTAAGCAGTCCCTCCATTAAACTGTCTTCAGAGAAAACCTTTGATATACTCTGTGTTGTCTGCTGGGTACTTGACTACTATACAAATCAGTGAGGTTTTTCTCAACACTTGTCACCTTCCTACTAATATTTTCTCCTATAGCCTCTGTCCATTTCCATCTAGACTTAACTTTTCTTCAAAAGGTACTTTTAGCCTGTGCTATTGGTAAGATTTCCTAAAACAAATTTTAATTAAATAACAAACTCAGTTAAGAAAAGATTTACTGAAAATGATGTGGTTAAATATTTTACTCTTGAAAAAATGAAAATGATGTCCCCATGGACAATAGAGTATAAAAATTAGAGTTACTTTAGCCTCATGGACCCTTTCCTTTCTCAGAAAAATTTTCCTTTTTAAATATCTTTCTTTTTATATATTTGCCAAACAGGATTATTGAGCTGCTATAATCTCTCTACTGTATCAGTGTAATGAAATGATGATTAGAGTTGGAAGGGATTTTAGTGATCACTTAGTCCATTTCTTTATTTGGCTGATCCAGAAACCAAGAGTGAAGAAACTTGGCCAAGATCCTGCAGTTTATGACCAGCAAAGCCTGGTTTGGGTCCTTGACTCCCATGCAATGAGGGCATCCATGGGCAATAAGACACACGGCTCTTATCTATAAATTGCCCTTATAATAAATGTGCTTTGCAAAGTTAAATATATAGTTAACATATAACATGTTTTGATAAGTGGCAATATTTATGGAGCAATTAATAGGAATAGAGGTAGGAATAGAGATATCTATGAGAATATAGAGCTAGAGATAGGAAGATGTAGATATATTTTTCTAGAATAAAGAGCTTTGCTGGTAAGGGAGGATGGGGTTCATTAAAGTGCAAAGGTTCTGAAAAGGATTAAGCCCTGATCATTTATGACAATATTTTCTCCAGAGGTCAGAGAAACAACCAGTAGCCCTGGCTCTGACAAGTCCAGTATGCTTTGTCATTCTTAAAATGTTCCAGTTGGTTTCACCAAGAGAGCATAAAACAATTGAATGGCCTGAAGGAACTACAGTTCATTCATTACCTCTCTTTCCAGTGATGAACACCAAACATCGAGTCTCAGAGCCTTCCCACAGATCCTGCTAAGGCTATACTTAGGAAGTGTTTTTCAGAGAACAGGAGCCTTGAGCAAACTGCCCTCATAGATGCCTTGTTAGATGATGGGACAGTAGGCAGCCTGAGGGATGAGTTCAGAAATAAAACACAGAAAGGAAAGACAGAGGGAAATGACATGGCACGGTTTTGGATGTATCAGATTGATTCTGATGAGCAAGTTGCTAAAAACGCAATGTAAAATGTGCAACAACTTTATATTTTAAATCTTGCCCTGTTTATGAGGAAAAAAATAAAACCCTGGGATTTGGGCCATCAATATAGGAAAAATTAAACACAAAGAACAAAATTAGTACTAAAACACATGTTCCTTTGGCAACAGCATCTAACTCCTTGCTTTACAGTGAGATCTGTAAGGTTGCTTGGAGCCTAACATAGGAACAGGACACAGGGGAATTGCTCAAAAAATGTACTGAAGGAAGGATTACATGAGTGGAAGGCTGATATCACATATGTCACACATTGACAACAAAAGACTCCCATAGAAGGATCTCTCTGTGAAGACCAAGAAGATTATTCAGAATTTTGGAAGTGACTCAGACAGTATCATTACTCTATAGTGAATGGTTTGGATAAAGAATCCCCACTTCCTTCTGACCTTTTCAATCATATAATAAATAATAGACCAGTTTTTTTCTAATTGCTTATTTTTCTGAATAAATGAAGTGAGATAAATGAAATAGAACGGGTCATTCAGAGTTGTTGAAAGGTAAGAAGATTTCACTTTGTCTTTGATGTGATGTATCCTTTGCCTCTGTGTGAACTTACCTGGGACCACTGATGGAGAAAATATTACGGAAGACAGGCATGTAGAAATTCTAAGTGTATTGAAGTTAGAGAAAACAATATTTTCAAAAAGCTGTTAAGTCAAAAGCAAAAATAGATTTGTGTAGCCTCTAGATACAGTAGATTTACTTGTTTGTGTGTTTTGTTCAATTACATTCTGTTCAATTAAGGTCACACTGTCTAACACATTTGCAAACTTGTCGAAGAGAGAAAGGCTATGGGAATAACTGCTCAAATAATATATCTTTTCAAAGAAAATGTGATGTGACAGAAATATGCAAATATGATATAAAGTAAACTTTAATCTACCATTAATGTTTCCATAATACTACATAATAATGTATTTTCTTTCACTTTAATGTATAACATTTCTGATGTATCCATCAGTCTTAAGTATTACTTTATAATAATCTAACTACTCTTGAAGTATGTTGAATGGTTATACAATGGGCTTCTATCGTGTAGTAACCTTTATTAAATGTCAAGTTTTTGGTCTGATGCTTACAAAATTGCTGCCTGCTAGAGGACCATGACTAACTGTAGTAATCAATAATCCTAGAGACAGATGCAAAACAAAGCAAAAAAAAAAAAAACCAAATAGAACCCACAGATAAATAGAGTTTAATTCAGGGTGAGAAGTAAAGTAAGCTTTAGTTATATTTATATACTATATTGCTATATTATTACTATATTACTAATTATTATATATTACTGTATTACTTTTTAACTGATGGTAGGTACAGATGTTTTTTGATGTATCATTCAATATTCTTTCATATGCAACATATTTTAAAAAATCAAAAATATATTCAAATAAATTTAGCATGGCTTTATACCTACCCCTAGTAGTATGATCCCAGTTTTGGGGTTTCTGGATCCAGTTCCAATGTGCGTGTAAATGTGGGAGCTCATGTTCCCACACAACACCAAGCAATTTCTCGGACACCAGCAGATGTCCAAGAATTCAACTCAGCTTAGATACCCAGAGATAGTATCAGATTCCCCTGGTGAATGTTCAGTCCTACAAGACTGCCCCACCTCCAACTTCAGATGCCAGTTGCAAGTCCAGGTTGTTACCTGTACTTCTGACTTACTGGCTACAGATCAGAAGTTCCCATGATCTCCTTTTTGGGTTCAATTAGTTAGCTAGAGTGGCTCACACAACTCAGAAACATTTTACTTCCTAGATTACCAGTTTATTATAAAAGGATATACCTCAGGAATAGCTAGATGGAAGAGATGCCATGAGCAAAGTATGGGGAAAGGGCACAGAGCTCTTGTGACCTCTTCAGGCATGCCACTCTCCCAGCACCTCCAGATGTTCACCAACATGGAAGCTCTCCAAACCTCATCCTTTGGGGTTTTTACGGAAGCTTCAGTATAGAGGCATGATTGATGAAATCATTGACCATTGTAGAGAGATTCAACCTCTAGCCCCACCAGCCCCCCCAGAGGTCAAGGGGTGAGACTTAAAATTCTACCCTTGATCACAGGGTTGGTTCCCTTGGCAACCAGCCTCTAACATTAGGTGACCTAGGGGAATTCCAAAAGTCATCTCATTAACATAATAAAAGACACCTTTATCTTTCTTACCGCTTAGGAAATTCTAAGGTTTTTAGAAGCTCTGTGCTAGAAATAGGACAAAGACCAAATATATATATTTTTATTATAGTTCACAGTATCACATTCCACAATTCCAAAATTATGTACCTGTATTTTAAGTATTACTTTAATGAAATATAAATAGGGTTAATATTTGGAGTTTATGATTTAGCATTAAAGGCAGAAGAAAATAGGATCATCTGGGTGTCTCAGTCAGTTAAGTGCTGACTCTTGATTTCAGCTCAGGTCATGATCTCAGGGTGCTGGGATCGAGCCCAGGATTGGGCTTTCTGCTCAGCGGGGGTCTTCTTAAGGATTCTCTCTCCCTCTTCCTCTGCCCCTCCGCCTGCTCACATTCTCTCTCTCTCAAATAAATAAATCTTTAAAAAAAAGGGCAGAAGAAAATAATTTCCTTAATTCAAATGAATAAATACTTGTGGTTCTGATAAAAATTGCATAGACAGATTCACAGGAGTATTAAAAAAGCATTGTTCCTCAAAGAACTCCAAATGCGGGAAGATAATATATTCTAGGGCATTGGTGACAATGAAGACCCAGATAAGATACTGGGATATAAGGAGATTTTTTTTCACAGAACATAAGAGTAAATCAAAAGTAAGATATATGCTATTAATAATAAGTAAATAAATTAAAACAGGAGACTATAGTAAGGGGGCTTGACATAGATTGATGGAACCAGAGAAGGTCTCCAAGGTGGGTGTTATACCTGATTAATGATTCCAGAATGAGTAGTAGTAGTAGTAGTAGTATTGTATGTAGAAAAAGTGACATTGAACACATGCACATGAGAGTATTAAATATTCTAAAACACACATTGGTCTCCTCAGATAGAGCACAGACTTTTCCTGTTCTTTTCCAGAGTCAGGTCTCAACAAATTGAAAATATACTCAACAATTTAAATATACTAAACTTATATGACCAGTCTTTTTCACCTGCATCTACTAAACTGCATCCATTGTTTCATTTGCATCCAATTGCTCATTTTTTAATTTGTCTAATAAAGTGCCTCATATTATATGAAAGTATATAAGGTATAGAAAAAGAATGGAGGGAGAGAGGAAAAGGAAAAAGACATGATACAGGTAAATATAGAAGTGAGTAGAAATGAAAAAAATATATATGATAGACATATTCGTTGAAGTTCATCCAAATAGGTAAATTTATTGAATGCTTATTCTTCATAAAGATTATCTTGATGATTGTGTGATTCCTCTCGTTTAAGGATATTAACTCTCATTCTTATACCAACTTGATTTAAATACATGATCAACATAGAATCGTTTTATCACCTGCTCATTTGTTTTCAAAAAAGTCTTAACAACCTTTTTATTGACAGGGAATATATCTCCTGAAATCTCTCACAGTGATTCTTTTCATTTACTCAATTACATAGTCATATTTGAAACACTAAATGAAATATTTTCCCTATATCTAACCAGAATATTACTTGTTCAAATCAATACCCATATCTCTACCAAGCTCATAACGCAGCATAATTTCTTAACAGGTATTAGGTATGTGTGGTTATATAATTGGAAAAGGTAAAAGGGTAATTGAATTACACATTTTCTAAACTTTATTTTCTTTGATATTTTCCCCTTTTTTTTAAATTACCTCATGAGGTATGATTTAAAAGGAAAAAAAAACTATGCATTTTTAATGTATAGAACTCAATGAGTTTGGGGATAAGTATATACCCATGCAACATCATCACCATGAAGGCCAAAGACAATCCATCACCTCTCAGTTTCCTTTTGCCCCATTATTATTGTTGTTATTATGTGTGTGGTAGGAACTCTAAACATAAAATCTATAATACAGTATTGTTAACTATAGACATTATGCTATGTAGTAAAACTCCAGAACTTCTTTATCTTGCATAACTGAAACTTTGTACCCTTTGATTATCATCTCCCCTGCCAGCCCCTGGCAATCACCATCTATTCTCTGCATCTATGAGTTTGATTATGTTAGAGTCCACATATAAGTGAGATCATACAGTATTTGTCTTTCTTCATTTGGCTTATTTCACTTAGTATAATGTTCTCCAGGTTCATCCATGTTGTCACAAATGGCAAGATTTCCTTCTTTTTACGGGCCAACTAATAATCCATTGTATGAATATACCACACTTTTTAAATATATTCATCTGTTGATGGATGTTTAGGTTGTTTCTCTATCCTGGCTATTGTGAATAATCTGCAATGATCCTGAGAGTGAAGATATCTCTTTAAGATCCAGATTTCGATTTCTTTGGAAAAATACCCAGAAGTAGGATTAGTTGATCATACAGTACTTCTATTTTTAATTTTTTGAGGAACCTTTATACTGTTTTTCATAATGGCTATACCAAATTATATTCCCATAGCAGTATACCAGAGTTCCCTTTTCTCCGTATCATTGGTTATCTTTTGCTTGTTTAATAATAGCCATTCTAACAGGTATGAGGTGCTATCTCATTGTGATTAATTTCATTGAGGTTATATATAAACCTGATGAAAAGTGCAGTTAAGCAACTATTCATATACCTGCTGGCTATTTGTATGTCTTTGGATAAATATCTATTCAGATACTTTGCCCAATTTTTAGGCAACACAAAAATCATGTGTGTGTGTGTGTGTGTGTGTGTGTGTGTGTGTGTGTGTGTGTTTGAGATATAGGAGGGTTTTTTTGTTTTGTTTTTGTTTTTTTTTTTACAAATTTTGGATATAACCTCTTATCATATATATGGCTTACAAATATTTTCTACCCTTTAGTGTTACCTGTTCAGTCTGTTGATTGTTTCCTTTGTGATACAAAAGCTTTTTAATTTGATATAACCCTACTTATTTATTTTTTATTTTGTTGGCCTGTGCTTTTGGTGTCATATCCAAAGAGATACTTTCCTCTATGTTTTATTCTTGGAGATTTATGGTTTCAGTCTTAGGTTTCTAAGTCTTTAATGCATTTGAATTGATTTTTGTGCATGGTCTTTGATATGAGTCAATTTCATTCTTTTGCATGTGGATATCCAGTTTTTCCAACATCATTTATTGATGAGACTAACCTTTCCCTGTTTTGTATTCTTGGCACCCTTGTCAATATTAATTGACTGTATGTGCATGGGGTTATTTCTGGGCTATTCTTTTTTTTTTAATTTTTGTATTTTTATTGTGGCAGAATACACGTAACATAAAACTTACCATTTTTAACCATTTTTATGGAACTTAACTACAAGTAGCCAACTGTGGTCCAGAAACCTTAACCAATAACATAAACAGTTAATTAAAACATATTTTTTATGTCACATGTATTATATACTGCATTCTTACAATAAAGTAAACTAGAGAAAAAATGTTATTAAGAAAATCATAAGAGGGGCGCCTGGGTGGCTCAGTCGTTAAGCGTCTGCCTTCGGCTCAGGTCATGATCCTGGGGTCCTGGGATCGAGCCCCGCATCGGGCTCCTCGCTCCGTGGGAAGCCTGCTTCTCCCTCTCACACTCCCCTTGCTTGTGTTCCCTCTCTCGCTGTCTCTCTCTCTGTCAAATAAATAAATAAAAATCTTTAAAAAAAAAAAAAGAAAATCATAAGAGAAAATGCACTTACAGTGATGTATTTATCAAAAAAATCTACATACAAGTGGATCCATTCAGTTCAAACCCATGTTGTTCAAAGGTCAACTGTAGTTTGAAATCAGGTAATGTGATGTCTCAAGTTTTGTTCTTTTTTAAGGTTGTTTGGCTACCTGGGGTCTTTTGTAGTTCTGTACCAATTTTAGATTCATTTTTTTCTATTTCTGTGGAAAATGCCATTGGGATTTTGATAGGGATTGCGTTGAATCTGTAGATTGCTTATAGTAGTATGGATATTGAGTAATATGAATTCTTCTAATCTATGAACATAGAATATCTTTACATTTACTGTGTCTTCTTTAATTGCTTTCAATATCTTATAGTTCTAAGTATACAGATCATTCACCTCCTTAGTTAAATTTATCCCTAAATATTTTATTCTTTTTGATGCTATTGTTAATAGGATTGTTTTCTTAATTTCTCTTTCTGATAGTTCACTGTTAGTATATAGTAATACAACAGATTTGTGTATATTGATTTTGTATCCTGCAACTTTACTGAATTCATTTATTTGTTCTAAGTTTTTTGGTAGCATATTTAGGGTTCTCTATATATGATATCATGCTATCTGCAAATAGAGACAATTTTTCTTCTTCCTTTCTGATTTGGATGCCATTCATTCATTCATTCATTCACCTAATAGCTCTGGCTAGGACTTCCAGTCTATGGTGAATAGAAGCAGTGTGAGTGGGCACCCTTGTCTTATTCTTGATCTTGGATAAAAAGATTTTATGTTTTCACATTGAGTATGATGTTAGCTGTGGGTATGTCAGATATAACCCTTATGTTGAAGTACATTCCTTCTACATCTAATTTTTGAGAGTTTTCTTTATCATGAAAAAATGTTGACTTTTTGTCAAATGCTTTTTATGCATCTATTGAGGTGATTGTATGAGTTTTATTCTTAATTTGTTAATGTTGTGTATCACATTTATTGATTCACAAATTGAAACATCCTTGCATTCAAGGGATAAATTTTACTTGATTATGGTATATAGTCTTTTGAATGTGCTGCTGAGTGCAGTTTGCTTATTCAGTTTCTTTATTCATCATTGGTCTGCTCGGATATTCTATTTCCTCATGATTCAGTCATGGTAGGTTGTATGTTTCTAGGAATTTCTCCATTTTTTCTAGGTTGCCGAGTTTAATTGGTGTATAGTTCTTCATAGTAGTCTCACAGTTCTTTGCATTTCTGTGGTGTCCATTATAATGTCCTCTCTTTCATTTATAATTTTCTTTATTTGAGTCTTTTTCTTAGTCTAGTTAAGAGTTGTCAATTTTGTTTATCTTTTCAAAAAACAAAAAAAAACAACATAACAAAATTTATGGGATGCAACAAAAGTAGTTCTAAGAGCGAGGTTTAGTGTGATAAACACCTACAATAAGAAAAAAGATCTTGATAAAGAACTTAACTTTACACATCAAGAAACTAGAAGAAGAACAAACTAAGACCTAATTTATCAGACAAAGGAAATAATAAAGTTTAGAGAAGAAATAAATGAAATAGAGACTAGAAAAACAATAGAAAAGATCAAGATAAAATGTGAATTATATGTTGCTGGAGTGATAAGTTCCCCATTCCTCCCCACCATACCAGTTGAGTGAATCAGTAGTGGCTCTGTATTTTCACACTCAAAGTCTAAGGAAATCACATCATATCTCCTGCAGGCCCAGTGATTTGGAGCCTATTGAATCATTTCCTACAAAATAAGAAATGGGTTGTATCCCTTTTTAACCTTTGCCAGTAATAAGAAACTGTATTTTGGGGGCTATTTTTGTTTTGGAGGCAATGATTTACATATAAGTATGTTACTCTAAGTAATTACCCTAATTACCCTTAATTACCCTTAATTACCCTAAGCTCATCAGATCTGAATGGAACTCAGTACAAGAAAAGACTCTTCCACAGAATTTTTTATCAAAATCTTGTTATATTTGACAAATAACTACTCTCAGTGAAAGGGACATTATCAGCAAGGACTAGCTAGATTATCTTCCCAGTTTGGCTCTCATAAGGAGTCTATGATACTATTTTTTTTCATTGTCTAGTCTCATTTTTTTTTTGTACACAGTATAGTTTTAATGAGTTTAGCATAAGTGTCTTCCCAAAAGCTTCTACACATAAATTTATAACGCGTATCTTAATAAATGAAGATGTTACTTAAAAGATGCATTATAGGGGCTCTTGGGTGGCTCAGTAGGTTAAGGGTCTGCCTTCAGCTCAGGTCATGATCTCAGGGTCCTGGGATCAAGTCCCGCATTGGGCTCCCTGCTCAGCAGGGAGTCTGCTTCTCCCTCTCCCTCTGCCCCTCCCCCTCCCCCCTTGCTCCTGTGCTTGCATGCACTCTCTCTCTCTCTCAAGTAAATAAGTAAAATCTTTTTAAAAAAAGATGCATTATACTAGTATGATTTTTGATATTTCATTTAGCCAATGCCCCTGATCCCTAGTGTCCTCAAGCCATACATCAAAATCTTGAATTGCCTAAATTTTATGTGTCAAATCAGTAACAACAATAAAATCCCACATAGTCTTCTTTCTTTCCTATTTTTGCCCATTTCCCCTAGGGTTTTAACTAGCTTCAAAACTGGAGGTCTGTCTTTATAATGAAATCTTTTAAATAAAGTAGCTCAAAATAAACAGGATAAAAAAGCTGTAGCAATGGAGTTTGGTCACTCAAAATCACCTGTTATTTAAGAATCAATAAATAACCCCACGAAAGACAACAGGATAAAATTTCCATTTCATTATTTAACCTTATTTCATTCATTCAGAATATATTTATTGAGCACCTACTAAACATCCCTAAGGCACTGATAAATGCTAAATTCATATTCTATATGTGTGTGAAACAAAAGGAATAGCTAATTCATGCCAGGGTTCTTTATCTCTATTGACTGTACACTTGACAAATATGTTTATGATGATGACGATCATTATTTTTTTAGATTATTTCATCTAATATGGATGGTATTCTTTTTGGAATTGTTTTCTGCCTTCAGGAATACTCAACATTAGAGTCCTTGAGCTGGGATTTTCCTCTGTGAATCCCCACCAATTTGTGCATTAAATTTTTTAATGGCTATTTTCATGTTACTAGTTTACATCATTTAAAATAAATTCTGTATTCAATGTAATACATAATCTATTGTAATTCAAAATAATATAGAATTAAATTCAAAGGTAATGTGTGGATTGACAAATAGGTAAATAGATTAATATATAGATGATACTGATAATTCAAGATTATTAGATTAATATTGATAAGAGATTAATATTGTATTTCAATGATTAATAATCAATATTGATATTTATTCTCTCCATACCAAAAAATAAATAAATAAATGCCACCTCAGCTCTAAGAAAGAAAGCTCTCTAGACCACTGAAAATATGTTCAATGAAATTTTCACTTGTGTTCCAGTATGTGTGGGTTTCTAGGAGGATAGGGACAAATGCCAATTTCAGACAATGTTTAACATGTAATATCATAATTAATATGTAGGTGACATGAGCCTCTGTATTGTAAAATGACAATTTTTGAGAAAAATGAAATGATACTATGAATGATATATTCATAAGGAATGAGTCAGGTAGATATAAATTAAATTGATTCACTGACACTAATTTTTAATTGAAGTTTCTACTCTACTCTGATTTAATGTTACACCACATTACTCAAAATCAAGATACTTTTAAACTCCTTGTTTTCAACAATATATAACCTAGTCATTATGAGCTTGGAATGGAAAGACATTTTGTATCTATGGATTGGAAAAAATTAATATTATTAAATGTCTATACTACCCAAAACAATCTGTAGTTTCCATGCAATCCATATCAAAACCTCAATGGCAGTTTTATAAAAATAGAAAAAACAATTCTAACATTTTTTTATGAAACCACAAAATGCCATAAATAGCCAAAGTGATATTGAGCCAGAACAAGTCTGGAGGCATCACACTTCCTGATTTTAAAATATATTACAAAACTATAGTAGTTATATAACATGTATGAACCTTGAAGACATTAACTAGATGAAACAAGCCAGTCACAACAGGACCAATACTACATGATTCCACTCAGATGACTTATCTAAAGTAGTCAAACTCATAGAAGCAAGAAGCAGAATGGTGGTTACCAGGGACGGGGGAGGGTGAGATTGGCAGTTGTTCAAGGGCTATAGGGATCCAGTCATACAAGATGAAAAAGTTCTAGAGATGTGCCGTACAACACTGTGCTTATAGTTAACAATATTGTGCTGTGCACATGAAAATGTGCTAAGAGGGTAGACCTCATGAAATGTGTTTGTTTGTTTACCACAATAAAAAGATAAAGAAATGTGTCTGGCACATAGATAAACTGTATGATAGCTACAGTTCTTGGGAATGGTCATAGTATATTTTCAAAGTCTGTGCCCAGCGACTGAGTATAAAGAGCAGTGGGAGCAATGAGTGATAGGAGAAGAGGTCAGAGAAATAGCCAGAAACCAGATCCAGCAGTGCCTTATGTCAGCCTTGGGGAGAAGTTTGGACTATAAGTAATTGGGAGCCTCTGGAATTATAAGAACAAAGAATGACATGATTGAATTTTTCACTTTATTCTCTTTAGTTCTCCATGTCTTTATTAAGGATTTAATTCAGTGATTCAACCCAGAATTGCCCATATGTATGGGCCCTCAGAAAGTAGTTTCTGGGGCGCCTGGGTGGCTCAGTTGGTTAAGTGACTGCCTTCGGCTCAGGTCATGATCCTGGAGTCCCAGGATCGAGTCCCACGTCGGGCTCCCTGCTCGGTGGGGAGTCTGCTTCTCCCTCTGACCCTCCCCCTTCTCATGTGCTCTCTCTTTCTCTCATTCTCTCTCTCAAATAAATAAAATCTTTAAAAAAAAAAAAGAAAGAAAGAAAGTAGTTTCTGATACTGAAATAAGAATCACTATGGAATTTGGCTTTTTCTTAAGGGATATGAAACAGAACTTCTTCACTGAATTTCATCCCAGCTGTATTTCTTAATCTCCCTTGTAGACACAGAAGACCCTGAAGCAAACACTATATTATATTCAAGAAATCATCCAAATTGAAGTCCTTTAGTGATCTATCCAACAGCTAGCTCATCGCAAATTGTCACTGTATGAGCCCTTTTACAACCATTGATACTGGCCTAATCATTATTTCACAATGCACTCCAAATTAGATGAAGACAAACTTATTACTCCTAAAGTTTATTTCCTCCTGTTGGAAAAATTATCTGAAACTTGGAAATAGGTAAACAGATTAAGAAGTGTTTGTTGTTTTTTGTTTTTTCTTTTTCAGTGCAATTCTGGGCTTCCAACTTTGCTAGAATTTATATTGACTGGGATATTATAATTGTGTAAGGACAGAAATTAACTTGCAGATTTTTTTGTCAGTTCAAGAGACAACTTCTTTCTGGTGGAACAGATAACCTGAGAGGTTGTGGTTTATGGCTTTGCTGGACATTAATTAGATTTCTGTATAAATCAGCACTCAACCTGGCATTTCTTTATTAAATTTTCTATAGGCACTTAGCTTCCCAAGTGCTCTTTGAACTGTGCACAACATCTTAATGGTTTTTTTCTTAATTAATGAATCAAATAAGTCTTTGATATGTGTACATTTTACATTTGTATGGAATAATGATTTTTTTTTCCTTTTTGAAAATTATACTTTAACATCCCTCAGATTTCCTTTTTCATGATCAAAGCTCCAGTTCCTTCTTATCTCTACCCCAATAAACATCCTCAGGTTTCTGCAATACTTAAAATACAATGTCAATATCAAAACTTATTTTTAAGGAAAAATAATATCACAGTTGATTATGATTTACAAGCATATAGCAAAAAACATTGACACCAGTAGCTTCCAAAAGGGGTTGTTGCTATGGAGATCTCATCACAGATATCCCACATGGAGGACGATTAAATGATTATTAGAATGATTATTGTTATTTTCAGTTGTCAGTTACCACCTAAAATATAATTATACATTCAGGCAGGAAGAAGACATAAAGCCCATTAAGTTGCCAATCTGAAGACTAAGTGACACAGTCTGGCATGCAGTTTGCTATGCAAGAGGTAGATCAAGAAGGAGGAAAAAAGCAATACTGCTGAAAAAACAGCCAGTGTTGGGGAATAAATACCTCCTTTGTAAAGAATTTGTAATCCACTACTTTTTCCTTGGAGCAAGACAAATTTGGATGACAAGGTAGAGCTCATATAAAGGGAAACTATCTAAAAAAGTATCAATTACATAGATGGTATGACATATATATGACAGTGATTCTTAAAATTGAGTGTGTTGATTCATTATGAATACATAATAAAAAAGCAGCTTCCTAGTGTCTAGCTTGAGAAAATCTCTTGCAGTAAATCTGGGGTATGATGCAGAAATCTATATTTGTAACACTAAATTCTGATTATTCAAATTCAAGTGTCATATCTAACATTTCAATGCTAAGATAGTTCAGGCAACACTGGTTATCTCACTTTAATCTCAGCTCTACTTTCATGTGATCTTGAATAATTCTTTGTGTGGCTAACATAGATAATATGGCCAATCTGAAACATACCTATACTATGTTTATATGCATAAATTGTTCTATCATTTATCTACTATCTATGTATCAACCTATCTCTATTTCAAATCCTTGCACCATTTCGATTTCTGATTAGGTTAATTTATGACTCTCCTTTCTTTGTGTTCTATGTATTCAGACTCTTTAATTTTATCTAATTTCTTTAATACTCTCTCTGAGGTAGTCTAGTAATTTGGAAAGGAAGAATAAAGTGAGAACACCTTTATATCCACTAAATTTTAAATATTTATTTCAAACACCCACCTACTTTTCTGAACACTTCCTCATCATTCAACTTACCCTGTATTGCCGTTGACATGTAGCCTTGAGTTCTTTAAATGTGTCAGTTCATTATTATAGTGGGTGTATCTAACCATTATTTTTTTAATCTGAAGAAGAGGTGTTGGTATATACACACACACACACACACACAGTAAAAATCTTGTAGGAATACCAAACATGTCAAAGTAAACAAATGATTACACCAGAAAAAAAATGTATTGCCAATTGTACCTAGAAAATTGAGTATAAAAAGCTGCAATCCTAAGAAAATTGTTTAGTTCATCATTCCATGTATTTCTATTAATAAGATATTAAATTATAAAACTAGGCAAGTTTATATACATACCATAGCTGTACTTGGTATGCTTCAGTCACCCTTTTAAATTTGATCATTTTAGAACTATACTTGGAAGTTTGTAATGCATTTTCACCTTTTGTTATCTCATTTGGTCCTCCTAGCAATTTTGTGAGGTAAGGAAGGCAGGTGTGGATCTTATTAGTTTATAGGCAAGGGTGATCAATTTTAGGGAGGATGAATGACTTGCCTTAGTTCACAAGGCTAATTACCCTGCAAGGGTCAGAAAGAGATTTATACTGAAAATATATTAAGCTAATTTCAGAGTGATTCTCACTATAGTGCTATGACAAGGAAGCAATGGGACCAATGAGAGAATTAGCTTTTCATTGATTTATTCCAGCATTATTTATTGAGACACTACTTTGTGCCAAACCCCACAAATACAACCATAGACAAAAGAAATAAAAACTCCACTCTCAAGTAGATTATATTTTGGGCAGCCAAAAAATCAACAAATCAATACATAATGTAAGGTCACATAATAAATATTATAGAAGAAATAGAAATATGAAGACAGATAAATAAAGACAGAGAGATAATAAGTGATAGAATAGAGATACTATTTTAGATAGGATAATCATTGCACACATTTCTGATAAGGTGATATTTGAATGAAGCCTAAAAAGGAGTAAGACATGTGATATTGGAAAAATAGCAGCCATGGAAAAAGAAAACAGTGCAAAGACTCTAAGACAGGGGATATTTAGGACCTCCAGGCACAGGGAGGCTAGTGTGACTGGAGCCAAGTGAGCCATAGATAGAATAATAGATGAGGCCACGAAAGGCACCGTAAGGTCTAGTATACCATGATGATGATATTTTATCAATTAAATGGGAAACCATTAGAAGGTTTTAGGGGGAGGGGTGCCATGATTTCATTTATATTTTTAAAGAGTTATGTCATTTTGTGCTTTGTAGACTTAGGAGAAGGGGTGAACAGAATGACAATTTAAGGGGTTAGTATAGTCATTCAAGAAGTTTAAAAAGGTTTAATTTTAAGATTTTGATGAATTTTAGTAAGATCCAAACCTTTCATCCTCCTTCAATTATTTCTTTTAAATAAAATTTGATGTATATCAGGGAGGATTTTATTCATAAGCAATCATTTTAAAAATGGTGGTGGAAGGAGAATTAAAATCTATTTATTAGGTACTGAAGCTTTGAAGTTGGGATAAAGGAAAATTGAAAAGGAAAGTAAATGCTCAATTTTCTAAATGAGAATAAAAATCGCATTTGAGGGACGCCTGAGTGGCTCAGTCAGTTAAGTGTCCCACTCTGATTTTGGCTCAGGTCATGATCTCAGGGTTGTGAGATTAAGCCCCTCGTCAGGCTCCATGCTGAGCGTGGACCCTGCTTAAGATTCTCTCTCCCCCTCTCCGTCAGCTCCTCCCCCCCACACGTGCTCTCTCTCTCTAAAAAAATAAATAAAAATCTCATTTGAGAAAAGATATGGAAGCTAGTAGAATCATTTCTACCATCACACTTAAAATATGGTTCTTTTGATTATCTTATCAGTGTTTTAAAGGTCTCTCAGGACACCTGGGTGGTGCAGTCAGTTAGGCTCAGATCGTGATCTCAGAGTTGTGAGATCAAGGTCTCCGTGCTTAGCACAGAGTCTGCTTGAAATTCTCTCCTTCTCTCCCCCTCACACTCATGCTCTGTCTCTATCAAAATAAATAATTATTTTAAAAGATTAAAAAATAAAGGTCTTTTTTCCCTATAAAATGTTAAATAAAACTTGTAACTTTAAAAGTTTACCCTTATGTCTAATCAATTAAAATTTTTTTTCTATTTCTCATTGGAACTCTATGTTAATGAACACAGTAAAATTTTTTAAATTTTTTTTAATTTTTTTATTGTTATGTTAATCCCCATACATTACATCATTAGTTTTAGATGTAGTGTTCCATGATTCATTGTTTGTGCATAACACCCAGTGCTCCATGCAGAACGTGCCCTCCTCAATACCCATCACCAGGCCAACCCATCCTCCCACTCCCCTCCCCTCTAGAACCCTCAGTTTGTTTTTCAGAGTCCATCGTCTCTCATGGTGAGCGCTGTGAATTGTGCAAGACTGTTGAATCACAGATCTGTACCTCTGAAACAAATAATGCAATATATGTTAAGAACACAGTAAAATTTTAAAAGAATAATATTGTAATTGCTAACTTTGAAATTTCATATTGAAACAATAAGCATACATAATACTGCTATCTTTTTACCAAAATTTCAAAAATGAAAAGGAAATTACTTCTTAAGTCTCAAAATAAGAAGAGAATGAGTTTCATAGAAAAATCACTTTGTTAACATGTTTCTCATTTTTTTTACATCATTTTTTTCTACATCTAGAGAGTGGGAAAATTTCACAAGTAATACTTATAGGTGGATCAGTGTTTAGGGAAACCCAGATTTAACCTTTCTTCCTCATTTATAAATTGGCACTTATTCTCAACATTGATATCACAGTGAAATGAGATAATGTATGCAACTCAACTCAGGAAGTACATGTTGAAATTGCTCAACAGCATGAATTAATTCCTAGTCCCTTCAGTAAGGTAGCACAGTGTAATGAAAACATCTATGTTAAGCTCTCTCAGGTTAGAATTCCTTGAACACTTATTAGTTGTATAAACTTGGGGAAATTACATCATCCCCTTGATGTTCTGATTTCTCAACTTTAAAGCAAGCAAAATAATAATGTTCTAAAAGGATTATTAAAAGATTAAATTAAACTAGATAGATAGATGATAGATAGATAGATAGATAGATAGATAGATAGATAGATAGATAGATAGATGATAGATAGATAGATGATAGATGATAGATTCCTTATATGAAGATTTTTCACATAAGCAAAAGGCTGAGCACAATTAAGCTCAGTTGAGCTCATCAGCTTAGTTTCTTTCCTCCTACCCCTTCCTCAGTCTTCTATTAAAAGCTGTTCTATAATAATAAATGTATGAGTATTTTACTTCTTATACTCCCTAATGTCAGTACACTAACTACAGTACCTTGAGATTATCAAAGAATTTGCTATTGTTTTTCCTCCAAGCATGTGTTTTTTTGCTTCTCATTGCTTTTCTTTTTATGATTCAACAGGGCAAGGAAAAATTTCCTCAAACATCTTGCCTTCTTGAGGAAATATTCCTTCAGTAGATGGTTTTTTTCTTTCCATTTATCCTCCATTTTTTGGAAGATCTTGTGCCAAAGAATTGGTATTTGGTTTTTTCATTTGTTTGTTTTTCATTTATTTGTAGCTATTTTTCCCATCTCAATAACTAAGGACTGATAATTTTGTTTGTTTTGTAATAAGGCAGATAGAGTGGATTATCAAGTTTTCATCATCAACTTTTACTTGAATTCAATTCTATACTCTCTGCCTATTGTCTTAATACTGTTTTTCTTTTTTCTAATAGATCTTTTTTTAAAAAAGATTTTATTTATTTATTTTAGAGAGAGAGAGAGAACGAGCAGGAGGCAGGGAGAGGCAGAGGGGGAGGGAGTGGGAGAAGCAGACTCCCCACTGAGCAGGAAGCCGGATGCAGGGCTCCATCCCAGGACCCTGTGATCATGACTTGAGCTGAGGGCAGATGCTTAACAGACTGAACCACACAGGCACCCCCCAATCCTGTTTTTCTGTTTATTATTTTGTTCTACATTGCAAGAGAACAGTTTAATCTCTTACGACTTTTCTCAAATACATTTAAATAACTCAGGATAATTAAATATATAAGCAAGCAACTAGAAGTTCTAGTATATAGGAAAAACATATAACAAGGGAGAAAACATTTTTTTTTCAAAAACCAACTCCAGTACCCATAGACCATTTGCATAAGAATGAGAAAGGTTGGAGGCTAAAAACAAGAATAATTTTAGAATATTCTAAAGGGAAATAATTGGAATCAAGAATCATGTTGCTTAAAAATATGATTTTGCATTTTTAGCAAATTTTTCAATGATAGTACTGCTTGAACCAAATTGTATTTTCACAGTCCATTTATTAAAACATTATTTTAAAACTGCATTATTATTCAGGAAAAAAAAGAAGAAAAAACCCACAAGGTGAAACACCAGATGCTTGACTAAACAATGACCGAATACCACTGTGGAGCCTGTACTGTAGATGTTGGACACACAGGCAGGACGAGATCTGCAGATTGTGATACAGATTAACCACTCACTGTCCAGGTAGCTCCTGGCAAATAACACTTTTGTTTTTCACCTTGATTTTCTCATCTGAAAAGTGGAAGAGTAAATAGTACATGTATTACAATCTATAGTGCTATCTTGAAAATTATGAAATTATATCCAACAATTATTGAATATATGTTGAAGGCAAACATTTTGCTAGATGATGAAGGTAATGGAAACTGGTGACAGATTGCTCATAATCTAATGCAAGAAGAGAAGTCTTCTAAAAGTACCTAAGAAAGCCTTATGCAAGTATCCACATAGGCTATGATAAAGAGTCTACTAGTATAAACCAAGTACTCTGGAGACACCATTACGAGTTTGGTGGTAGGATTTAAGTTGTGAGCAGATACAATATTATGGAGTAGATTGAGTTTTGTATTTGTGCATAATTGATTTGGCCATCTCCCTCTCATAAATTTTAGCATACTTTATAGTTTTAATTTTTTCCCTCAAATTAATAAATTATCCCTCATTACTGATAAGAAAATAAAATTAGAAAAAAAGAAAAAAACTAGAGTTACATTATGAACTCTAAATTCAGGTGTTATATGGCAAATATACAAAGACCAACTGATACGAAGACCTTAAAAGCTATACAGCAGCTCTGCAATACCTGGAGGCAAGCCTGTTTATTAAAAAATTCCATAGTTGTCAGAATGCTGTATATGTAGTTAACCTACAGATGGCCTGATGAAGTGTTCCCCAAAGTAATGATGGTATGTGGTCTCTGGCCAATACAGCAAGTGTGAAAGTCCTATGGAATTTTTTTAAGTAATCTGTACACCCAACGTAGGGTTTAAATTCATAACCCCAAGATCTAGTCACATGATGCACCAACTGAGACAGCCAGGCATCCCTGGAATTTTTTTTCCAAGTTTTTATTTAAATTCCAGTTAGTTAATACATAGTGTAATATTAGTTTCAAGTGTAGAATTGAGTGATTCATCCCTTACATACAACACCCAGTGCTCAGCACAAGTACCCTTCTTAATACCCATCACCTACTTAACCCATCCCCCTGCCCACCTTCCCTCCAGTAACCATCAGTTTGTTCTCTATATAGTTAAGAGTCTGTTTCTTGGTTTGCCTCTTTTTTTCCCCTGTGTTCATTTGTTTTGTTTCTTAAATTCCACATATGAGTGGAATTATATGGTATTTGTCTTTCTCTGACTGACTTTTTTCACTTAACATAATAGTCTCTAGCTCAATCCATGTTGTTGCAAATGGCAAGATTTCATTCTTTTTTATGGCTGAGTAATATTCCATTATATATATCATTTCTTCTTTATCCATTCACTAGTCAATGGACATTTGGGCTCTTTTCGTAATTTGGCTATTGTTGATATTGCTGCTATAAACATCAAGGTGCATGTATCCCTTCAAATTAGTATTTTTGTAACCTTTGGGTAAATACCTAGTAGTGCAATTGCTGGATCATAGGGTAGTTCTATTTTTAACTTTCTGAGGAACCTCCATACGGTTTTCCAGAGTGGCTGCACCAGTTTGCATTCCCACCAACAGTGTAAGAGGGTTCCCCTTCCTCCACATCCTCACCAATTCCTGTTGTTTCCTGTGTTGTTAATTACCATTCTGACAGGTGTGAGGTGATATCTCATTTTGATTTTAATTTGTATTTCCCTGATGATGAGTGGAGCATTTTTTTCATGTGTCTGTTGGCCATCTGTATGTCTTCTTTGGGAAAATGTCTATTCGTGTCTTCTGCCTATTTTTAAACTGGATTATTTGGTTTTTGGGTGTTAAGTTTTACAAGTTCTTTATATATTTTGGCTACTGACCTTTTATCTGATATGTCATTTGCAAATCCTTCTCCAATGGAATTTTTTTTAACCAAGAATCCACCAAAAACATATTTGAGCCTAAAAATGTCACACAATAAACATAGCATAGTAGCAAACAAGGATTTTGCAAATCTCTGCCAAAATTCAGTTTTAACTTGAAAATCTGGCACAAGTTTTTCTTCTCTGCTCTAGGACCCACTGCTTTCTACAGATTTTCTCCTCTTGTTGTCCCTAGACAATACCATGCCGTTGAATAAACTCTGCCTGGCTAGGGATGGGCAAGCAAGTGTAACAACAGAAAAACAGAGCAGGGCTCCCAGTGCTAAGCAAAACCCATTGTTGCTTTTCATTTCCTCGGTGCATTAAGAAAAATTAAATGTTTTTTACCTCTAGAATTTAGACACATTACAAGACCCATTTAAATTGAACATTAACTCTTAATCCCTAAATTAAAGTAAAATGCACAATTTGTTTAATTGTAGATATGCTATTAAACAATATGAGGCACATTTACGAGCTGGAGGAAATGGGATAGGGGAAGGTGTATTCTTTTCTCCCTTCATTTGACTTCAATGTTATCATTTAAGCAAAACTGCTGAGAATAACCAGTCATTTAAAAGTAATTTAAATATACCTGAAACTGAAAATTTAATATTTCCCTAAGCTCTCACTGATCCATTTCAAATTTTCTAACTCTATTAAGTCTATTAAAGAGAATCAAAGGACCAGGGCTAATTCCTTGAAGAGGGTACGGGCAGCATATGGAAACTGGAAAAGTATGAGAATGAGCATGATCCCTGACACCAACCTAAGAAACTTGTTCATGGTTCACAAAATTTTAATTTTAAAATTGCAGAATATGATTATTTTGAGAAAGAACTAGTAATAGTAACTGTGGATATATATCTATAATCATAATAAACTTGAAAGGCATCCGTGTCAATGTTCCCTAAAGCATGAACATAAAACATTTAAATATTTATGAAAGAATACTCTAAGTCTGTTTCTGAAAATGGTTTTGATTCCTGGGCCCTACCCCTTGACCTACCACATCCTTATAGGAAAGAATGGAACCTGTGTGTATCCTATTTTAAAACATGTTTGTCAGGGGATTTTTAAGTACCATAAAGCTTGAGACCTATGTTTTTACATTTTATAAATGAAGAGAAATTCAGAATATTGAAGCCACTTGCCCAAAGTAACACAATTAGGAATCAGCAAAAATTCGATTAAAATGTTATGTCCTCTTGATTAGAAGCCCAGAGCCGTCTCCCAGATACGGTTTAGTCTCAGGTGTAACCAACATTGGCTTGCTTTGTTCCTCATTCATGGAGAACTCAGGTGGGCTCCTCTCCTAGGAGAAAGGGCCCAGTGTAGTCACCAGCCCATCCATAGCTCTCAAGGTCATTTCATTTAGCATTTGTATTTGTTGTTTTTTTTTTTTCTTCATCAAAGATATTTCCTTCATATTGAACCTCAGTAAATGCATGTATGTATTTACTTGTTTGTTTTCCCAGGTGAGGGTGAACGGGATAGCTGAGTGATCTTGAGGGAAGACAACCATGATCATTTTAATTTGCAATAGGGGCCAGATTTGTTCTTTCTGTCCAGAAGCAGAAACAACTATTTTCCACTGAGAGATCTGATGTGCTCCTATCAGCTTTCACTGAGGTCTCTGATAGCCATAGACTCCTGGAATTGAGTCTTTTTAACACTTACTTAGTTCTTCCCTCCTTCAATAATGCTTCGGTGTCTGAAAACATCCCTTAGTGCTGTATTTTCTTTTTGTCATTCACTGGTACATTTTCTTACTACAGCCTCTCCACGTACCCTTCAAAGAGTAACACAGAATATGAGAAAATAAAAATAGACAAAATATTAGCTGATTTACCTACTCAAAACAACCGTTTAAAATCATATTACAAAACACTGATCAAAAAATAACATAAAAATGAACATTTATCAAGTGCCCACCATGTGACAGGAGCTGGGCATATTCATCTCATTTAACCCCCCCCCCCCCCCTCTCCAATGGCCTACTGGAAGTATCCCTCCACATACTTATAAAGAAACTAAGGTTTGAGGGGCGCCTGGGTGGCTCAGTCGTTAAGCGTCTGCCTTCGGCTCAGGTCATGATCCCAGGGTCCCGGGATCGAGTCCCACATCGGGCTCCCTGCTCAGCAGGAAGCCTGCTTCTCCCTCTCCCACTCCCCCCCTGCTTGTGTTCCTGCTCTCGCTGTCTCTCTCTGTCAAATAAATAAAATCTTTAAAAAAAAAAAAAAGAAAAGAAACTAAGGTTTGGTTACCCAGCAAAAAAAAGCAACATTTGAATCAAGATTTTTTTTTTCTGCTTTCCAAATCCTTATTCTTTCCCTATATGTATACCATTGAGTATTTTTTTAAACTTAACTACTAGGAGTTAACACAGAGCAAGTGGAATTACAAGAAAAGGGCTTTTATTCACTTACTCTGAGTCTCCCTGCCTGGATTCTCTTTGATTTCTATTTCTTTGTCAGGAACAGACCTGCAGATCCCTTGCCTTGTTGGAAGATGCAATATGTGTTTTGTGATTATCACGGGGAGTAGGTAAAAAAAGACTCCAGAGACAGACTCCCTGCATTCAACTCCCACTACTAGCATTGGTAATATGAGGTTTTAGGCACATTTCCTAATCTAAGCATCTCTTTTTCCCATACTGCACCCTGGGGTTGTTGTGAGGCACAGAGGAGACAGTTTGTGTAAATTAAATTGCTGAATAGAATAAAGCTTCAGCATGCAGCAGTTATAGTGTTATTAGTACAGTTATTATTACAGTTAGCACGAGATGTGTGACCTTGGGTAAATTGCTTAACCTCTCTGAGCTTGAGTTGCATCTTAGAAAAATTAAATAACAAATCTGTCATGGCTGTGTGATGATAAAACGGTATTAAATTGGACGACTTATATAAGATGTCTAGCAAAATACCTGGGAAAAAGCAGATACGTAATAAATGCTACTTTTCCCCTGTGTTTCAGGTGTCTTGTGGATCCTTTGTACCCCATTCCATTATGGTTTTTTATTAATGTAAGGGCTGATCTGAATATGTTGCTCTGTCATGCTCCATACAAAACAAGTAGGCCAGCTGCTACCCTACTCGGGAGGAACTACCCTCACTACAAACTTGATCTTCGTTCTGAAAGCATTAGTTGAGTGATAAAAAGCGATTCTCCCAATCTTACAGTGGAACATAACTTACATGTAGTTACATAACAAACGAAGCGTCTGGAGCTTCGTTTATTTATTTGGGGTAGAGAGAACGAGAGAGAGAGAGAGAGAGAGAGTGCGCATGCAAGGTGGGGAGGGTGGGCAAGGAAGAGGGAGAGGGAGAGGGACAAGTAGACTCCATGCTGAGCAGGGAGTCCAATGTGGGGCTTAATCTCAGGACTCTCAGGTCATGACCTGAGCCAAAATCAAGAGTCAGCTGCTCAACCACCTGAGCCACTGATCTGCTATTAAAGTTCCATAGTCTAAAAACTATAGTCTATTAAAGTTCCGTAGTCTAAAAACTATAGTCTGTCATCTCTACCAACAAACCCACAACTTAAGAAGCTTATTAGAGCTTGAACCTCTTTAAGATATAAATATATAAGGGCAGGGGAATGTGGAACACCTATTATTGAATATTGTACTATTGGAGTGATGTGTTTATTAAAAGTGACAAAACTAAATCAACTGTTTTTACTTTCATTAAATTATTGATATATGAACAGCCTACCTATATGCTCTACATTTGGCTTACTAAGCAAGTAAGAAAAGACTGAAAGGAAATTGTCCTGTGGGTTGTCCTACCTTTCCCTTTTGTTTCTGTATCATCATTTTCAACTTAAGTGATTGGCTAATACAAAGTATAATGAGTAAGAAAGGTCAATACAAAATTGACTTAATACAAAGTATAATGAGTAAGAAAGGTAGGATTCCCTGGTTGTTCACGTATGTTAAAACAGAATTACTTTCTTTTTTGTGTTCGATGCACATATTCTAGCTTAAATGCAAATTGGGGCTTCTCAGGTCTGCCTCTGCCCCTTCTTAGAAGTCATTCTAGACATAACATGCTGATCTCATGCTTGCTTCAATTCTGGCTGAACTTCCATGCAGCCTGGCTCAATCAGAATTTTGTGTTCATGGGGCATCACAAGTGGGATGATAAGCAAGGGTGCATATTACAAGCATGTTTTCTCCCCACCACACATGCGCCATTAACTCATTAGATTTCTCCTATAAAACAAAGATAAAATTATTACAGTTTTTGAGATAGTGACTGCAGAAGCATGGGGCCCTTCTGAGTGAGAGCCCTGTGCACAGGTACAAGTTGCATGCATATGAACTGTCCTTACTCCCAAAATCAGTGTTCTGGCCAGGGCTCCGGGGTGGCTCAGGTGGTTGACCAGCTGACTCTTGATTTTGGCTCAGGTCATGACCTGAGAGTCCTGAGATTAAGCCCCACATTGGACTCCCTGCTCAGCATGGAGTCTACTTGTCCCTCTCCCTCTCCCTCTTCCTTGCCCACCCTCCCCACCTTGCATGCGCACTCTCTCTCTCTCTCTCTCTCGTTCTCTCTACCCCAAATAAACAAATAAAAATCTTTAAGAAAAAAATCAGTGTTCTGGCCATGTCACTCAGTTACACACAACTTTTGATAAACCTCTGTGGTCTCCCTAATTAGGGAGACCATATTCCTTAGCCTTCATTTCAAGGTCCTCCACAAACTAGTCAAATTCTCTTTTTCCTAGGCTATCTCACTGTACATCCTTGTGTACTGTGTACTCCAGCCATGCTGAATGTAATCCTAAAATTTCCCACCTCTGCACATATACTCACACTACCAAAGACATACCCACCTTTCAAAGTACAGCACCGATGTCCCCTCTTATTTGAATCTCTCTTCCCCTTCCTTTTACACCATAAAAGTAAATTACACTTTCTTTAAACGGTGGAATATTTTATGTTTACTTCTTGTTAACCGTGTAATGTTCTACCTTGTATCATTGGTGTACTTATGTAAATATCTGAGCTATAGTGATGAGAGCCCTGATCCATTCATTTTTCTAAAAATCTTCCATGGCAGCCAGCTTGAGACAAAGAGACTGAATGGTTAATTTACTTTTGTTCTCTGCTTCATTTCTTTAGACATAACCTGATTTGTTTTCAAGCATCAACAGTTTTAGCAGACTATTTTAAATTTGTGAACTCTACTGAAGCTCTCATTCTGAATTTATTCAATGTCATCATTATTCCCTCTTTCTCAAGTTCAAGCAGGGTAGAACTATAACCTTGAATCTCCTTAAGTCCTAGGGTTAAAACTATAACATTTCCTTTGTGTGGAAAAAAAATAGGGTTCAGCTTCACATTTTAAAAAATTCTATCATTTTAAAGTAAAAAAAAAACAACCCTCTCGTTTTAGTGTGATATAATATGATGCCTCTATAATATAGGTTGTATTTACTTTCTGGGGAGAATACTACAGAATCACATCCTACTTTCCTTATATTTCAACAGCTTTCATGCAGTGGAAGTAGGACTGAGCAGGTTGCTGAGCCTGCTTGTCACCCACTCATGTGTCTGACAGCTGACATTCACAAAGCTCTAAAAGCCTGGCTACACCTTCTAAAGGAGTGCTTGCGTACTTCACATCCAAAAAGCATTTGCCTTCCTATACTTGAAAGTAAAATGTTTAGGTAGTTTTTATTATGGGTAAATAGAAAGATTCATGGTGGCACGCATTAGCATTGTGCAGATGTTTATCTCACAATTTCACAATGAGTGCCATTAAGCCCTTTTAAAACTTAATCTTACATCTCTCGAGTCAAATGTGGTAGTACTTGATTTCTTCCCATGATGGATTCAACCTGATAGGTCTCATTGTTTCCATTGTGAACACACTATAATAGACTTGAGAAAAGAAAATTAGAAAATTAATGAACAAAAAATAGAATTAGTTTCAACAACTAGATATATATATGGTCGGTTTAAAATATGATATAATTGCAGCATTGTAAACAAAGACCAAAGCCAAAGTCTATATTATATGTATGAGACACATTGAATGGAGTGCATTTTACAATTCTTAACTTTGAAATTAAGTCATAGAATTCCTATTCAAATTTGAGCCACTGGTGTTCAATGAAATTATATTCCAAATGACATTTTTGCATTATTTGCATAAATTAATTTTGTCCCAAATAATCCCAAATTATTCCATGTATTTGTTTTATTTCATGCTTATGCTTCACCAACAAACCAATCTGTAACTTACAACACAATCCCTTTAATGAATCTTAAAGAAAAAAATGGCAACATTTTTCAGCTTTTCTAAGTGAGAGTATGTTATGATCAGTGAGTGGAAATATCCGTATTGTCTTAGCAAATCTAGCATACAGTAAAAATATTTGTTTCAGACTTATGCAGACTGACACAATACATTGAGATTTCCCAAATTTGCTAGTTCTCATCCCATGCATAACAAATAATCCTTTTTATAATAATAACATTAATTCAAAAGAAAGAATGCATTAGCTATGTGCGCTATTTTGGTTCATGCACAGTTATATTGCCAAGTATAAATTAATAGCATGATTTTTTCCTTAAGTAGGTCTATTGTTTAAACGCTTTTTAATTTTTAAAAAAAGGAGTGGGCCATCTCCCCAGCAAGTACATGTGCACAAATGCCCAACAATGGGAAACTCATGGTCCTCCAGAAGATTGTTTGCCCCATCCCCACCAAGGAAATGTGATGAAGTCTTAATGCTAGGATTTGGGCAAAATCAAATATATAGATCGCTCCTTCTAAGAGTTGTGAAACAACAAATATTACTGATCATTAATGTAAATGACTTTGAAATAAATAGATCTACTACAAAAGACCATCACATAATTCTATCCCTATGCAACATTCTTCCATTTAGTAAAAAGAACACTGCAAATTTCCTTAAACCCTGTTATCTGTGATTAATCCCAACATTCAGGACTTTAAGTAGAAGTTGGAAGTATGGCATAGGAATCATAAGAGGTGTTATTTTACAAGTTTCTGGTCCTGGGTCTTCATCTTTTTTCTGAAGGTAGGAGGAAAAATGTTGACTTGATGACTACAATTCATTTTCCACTCAAGCCTTGACTCATCAGAACAGTTATAAAGTCCTTGAGTGGCACTGGTATTGCAGTGACAGATTTTTTTTACCCCGTAAGATTCTCTCTTTTTCCTCGTCTCAACCAGTGGCAGACTTGGAAGAGTCAGTTCAGAGTGCAGTATAGGTCTGCTCTCAAATATTTAGCCTACTAGAGAGGTTTTCCTATAAAGCTTAATCTTGGAACTCCTATTTACCTAAATGCTTCGAAAAACTTTTCCAATGGCCCTTTGCCTAGTTCAGAAGCAGCTGTTAGCCCTGTGTCCTGCAGGCAATGGTCTGGGGCTCAAAACTCCTGGTTGTATTATTAGCTCTGCCAGGCAGTCGTTAACTGTGCTCTCATGCAAGTTGCCTTCTCTGCCAGTCCTCTCTTACTTTGTGTATAAAATAAACTGTTTGATCTAAACGAAGTCCAAGATTCACTTGAGCATTAGATAGATTGCATTTGGCCTCTCTCAAGTCTTCTCTTGATCAGAATGTCCAAGACCGTATAATGTAGAGATGTGGCCTTTGTTTATGGTATTCCCCCATTCATTCACACAGAAAAATCTCAGCGGCAGCAGGAATGAGAACATAGGCCTCCAAGCCACATGGAGCCACCAGGCACATGTGGTTATTTTGCAACTTAACTAGTGCAAATGAGGAACTGAATTTTAAATTTTGTTTAATTTTAATGAATTTAAATTTTAAAACTGCTGCTCAATTCACTTGTTGGACAAACTTAAGCATCTTTGCAGCAACTTGGATATCTGAACTGCCTTTTTCAACTTTAACTTTAATGAAATTTAAATACAGATCAAGTACATAGATAGAAATTTAGCATTCAAATTGAAATGTCCTGTTAGTCTAATAAAAACACCAGATTTAATGACTCAGAAAAAAAAGAGGTAAATAATCGCATTACTAATATTTATTTTTATATATTTTTAAAATAATCCCTACACCCAACGTGGCACTCAAACTCATGACCCGGAGATCAAGAGGCAGGTGCTCTACTGACTGAGCCAGCTGGGCGCCCTTCAATAATATTTATATTGACCACATGCTGAAATGACAATATTTTGGAAATTGAATTAAATAAAGTTTAGCATTAAGTTAATTTCAGCTATTTAGGTTTTTTTTAGACATGTGGCTACAATTGTGGCTGTCATATTTCTTTTGGATAGTGTTCTTCTAAAGAAAGACAAATGTAAATGATCCTTGTATATCCGGTTCTGAGGATGTTTGGATTTGATTACTATCCTTGAAGATTTGTGTGTCCTTAAGTTTCCTCTTTTCCTTAAATATCTCCAATAGCAGGGGGTTGTACTGGTGTGAAGGATGAAGGTTGGCATCAACACAGAATTGAGATTCCACAGTTAGAATGCCAATTTTTAATATTCATAAAGCTTAGGAAAACTTTGCTTTGGATAGTCTAATCTTAACCTTAATGGAACACAGTATGGAGAAAGTATCACTATTACCTTTGTGTAGATGAGAAGAATGAGTCTCAGAAATGTTAATGCTATGCCCTAGGACAGATAGCGATTAAGAGATATCATAGAATCCAATTGGCACCCTCAGTTACCCCTCACATTTTGATTATTAAAGTGACCTCACACCTCCCCAACCCCACCCTCCTTATTCTGAGTGCTCCAAAATCCCTAAATATAATGGACTTCAAATAAAATTGATGGCTAAGTGCTCAGGCTTTGTTGTAGGCTGCTGGGGTTTGAATCTGACTTATTAGATTGTTCACCAAAGGCAAATATCTATATTTTTAAACCCCTCTCTGAGCTGATTTCTTTTTATTTTTTTTAAATTGTGATTAAAAAACACACTATATAAAATCTACTCTCCTAATAAATTTTTAAGTGTAGAATACGGTATTGCTAACTATAGACACATTGTTGTACAGCAGATCTCTAGACTTTTTCATCTTGCATAACTGAACCTCTATAATCACTGAACAGCAACTCCCCATTCCTCCTCCCTGCAGCTCCTGGCAACCACCATTCTACTTTCTGCTTCTATGAGTTCGACTACTTTAGATACCTCATGGTATTTGGGCTTCTGTGACTAACTTATTCCACTTAGCACCAAATCTTCAAGTTTCATCCATATTGTAACATATGAAAGGAGTCCTTTTTAAGGTTGGGATAATAGTAGTAAGCACCTTCTAGATTAATTGCAAATACCAAGTGAAAGATGCTGCAATATATTAAGGGGTCATTTTATCTTAGCTTTGAATACTTTTAATAATTAATTCCATGAACTGTGGAAAACAGCTATTGAACCTCTTTCCATGTGGCAAAAAGAAGAAGGCACGTTCCCAGAATCAGAGGGTGTGCCCTCAGCCTTTGACAAAAGAACACTAATATCTCTCATCGCCTGACTAAACTTTAGATAGGCTTCCTTCTGATTCTAGGCCCCTGACTTCTTTTTTCTTCAGGCCTTTACTTTAGAAAACTTATAGTTGTAAATTCTTTCCCTGCCCCTTTGAGACATATGTAAAACTTTTTTTAAAGGCTCTTGCCAGTTTTAAAACTCAGGGATGTCTTTGTTAAGGACCTGAGAGCCATCCCTTTGAAATAATAATCATCAAGCAAGATATCACCCTATCTCTAAGGCCCTGTGGGATAATAGAAACCTAACTTTGATAGGCACCAATTAGCAAACACAGATGGCTTAATCACAGAGCAAAGCATTTGCAAATTTAGGAATAACTCAGTATGCTCCACACCTTCCACTGACAGACATTTCCCAAAGTTCTCCAGTATTTTTCCACTAGCTCAGCCTCCTTATTTCAGCTGAGTTAAATTCAGACTTTAGTTCTGGCCTGTGTCGCCTATTGTAATAGCCTTGGATAAAATATTCCTTGCCTGTTTCACATTGCTTGGTACAATTTTTGCTTTAATAAACAAAATATGTTAGTATATAAACATTTTTATAAAGATAGTAACTATGATAAAATTTAAAATCAAGGGCCGTTATTAAGAAAAAAACTAATAAAAATAATTCTAAGTGAAACTAGATAAACTAAAGTACATTATTTCACCAAAAGATTATAAATTAGTTCACATAAACTCCTTGCTTTGGGGTTAAAAAATAACTAAATGAAAGACATTCCTCTTCTACTAGCCTTTTTCTGAGCTAACTTAATCACAGACTCTAAAAAAGGCACTAAGTCTCACCCCACATTCTATTTTTTGATAATTTCCATCCTTCTATAAGGTCCCTGCTTTTTATCTCACATTGTATCTACCCCCTAAATTCATAGAACATTAAATTGGAAATAGGAGTTTCTTCTGTCTTCTCATTTTAAATTTTTCAACATTTTTGGAGTTGGCCTTTAATTAAAAACAGCAAACAAACCAGGGCACTGAAATAGTGATGTTGGGGATGTAAAAATGAGCAAGAGTTGCCTTTGTGTTTAGTGTATGCACTCTAATTATTTACAGAAATAAGTATACTATAAAGAAGCTTCAGATTATAAAAGGGAGTATAAGGATATTTGTATTTTGTGGGTTTGTTTTGTTTTGTTTTTTCTTTTTTTTATTTTATTTTATTTCTTTTTAATTTTTTTAATTTTATTTTACTATGTTATGTTAATCACCATACATTACATCATTAGTTTTTGATGTAGTGTTCCATGATTTATTGTTTGCGTATAACACCCAGTGCTCCATTCAATACGTGCCCTCTTTAATACCCATCACCAGGCTAACCCATCCCCCTCCCAGAACCCTCAGTTTGTTTCTCAGAGTCCATAGTCTCTCATGGTTCGTCTTCCCCTACGATTTACCCCCCTTCATTCTTCCCTTCCTACTATCTTCTTCTTTCTTTTAACATATAATGTGTTATTTGTTTCAGAGGTACAGGTCTGTGATTCAACAGTCTTACACAATTCACAGCACTCACCATAGCACATACCCTCCCCAATGTCTATCACCCAGCCACCCCATCCCTCCCACCCCCCACTACTCCAGCAACCCTCAGTTTGTTTCCTGAGATTAAGAATTCCTCATATCAGTGAGATCATATGATACATATCTTTCTCTGATTGACTTATTTCACTCAGCATAATACCCTCCAGTTCTATCCACGTCATTGCAAATGGCAAGATTTCATTCCTTTTGATGGCTGCATAATATTCCATTGTATATATATACCACATCTTCTTTATCCATTCATCTGTCGATGGACATCTTGGCTCTTTCCATAGTTTGGCTATTGTGGACATTGTTGCTATAAACATCGGGGTGCACGTGCCCCTTCGAATCACTACATTTGTATCTTTGGGGTAAATGCCATATCAGATAAAGGGCTAGTATCCAAAATCTATAAAGAACTTCTTAACCTCAACACCCAAAGAACAAATGATCCAATCAAGAAATGGGCAGAAGACATGAACAGACATTTTTCCAAAGAAGACATCCAAATGGCCAACAGACACATGAAAAAGTGCTCAACATCGCTTGGCATCAGGGAAATCCAAATCAAAACCTCAATGAGATACCACCTCACACCAGTCAGAATGGCTAAAATCAACAAGTCAGGAAATGACAGATGTTGGCGGGGATGCAGAGAAAGGGGAACCCTCCTACATTGTTGGTGGGAATGCAAGCTGGTGCAGCCACTCTAGAAAACAGTATGGAGGTTCCTCAAAAGGTTGAAAATAGAGCTACCATACGACCCAACAATTGCACTACTGGATATTTACCCCAAAGATACAAATGTATTTTGAATGAAGTAATAGATATCAAATCTATTTGGAATAGAACAACAGAAATGTATATTTTGATTATTTAAGGAGAGATGGATTTTGGAAGAATTATGTAAAGAATGAGAAAGGACAATCCAGCAAAGGAAACAGGGTAAGCAAAGACATGCCACTTTTGTCAAAGTGTTTCAGGAATAAAGCAGTCACCTGGTTTGATTGATACTGTAGAGTAAAATAGGGTGGTCATGGAAGATAATGCTATAAGGGCAAGCAGGGAGTTCAGAAATTGAACTACACAGTGTGTACTTAGTTGAAAAAATCATGGGAGCCCTTAGGGTTTTTAAAGCAGGATATGACATGATTAGAGCCCTTGTCAAAAGGATGTGGCAGCCATGTGTGGGCAGAACTGGGATAAAACCAATTAAGAGTGAGAAAAATGACAGTATTCAAAAAAAAAAAAAAAGACTGTTAGTACCCAACTTCAATACTTAATATAAACCTACAGTAACAAAACACTGTGATATTAGTTAAAGAATAGACCAATGGAACAAAATAGCCTGGAAATAGACTCACTTAAATATACTCAACTGATCTTTGACAAAGAAGGAAAGGCAATACAGTGGAAAAAAGATAGACTTTTAAATAAAGGTGCTCAAACAACTGAACTTTCAATACAATAAACAAAGAAACAAACAAATTAATCAATCTAGACAAAGACCCTATAACCTTTACAAAAACTAAATCAAAATAAATCATAGACCTAACTGTAAAATTCAAAACTATAAAACTCCTAGAGTATAGAATAGGAGACAATCGAGATGACCTTGCCTATGGTGATGATGTTTTAGATGCAACACCAAAGTTGTGATGCATGAAATAAATCATTGATGAGCTGGAATTCATTAAAATTAAAACCTCCTGCTTTGCAAAAGGCATTATCAAGAGAATGAGGAAATAAGCTACAGACTGGGAGTAAATATTTGCAAAGGACACATCTGATAAAGGACTATTATCCAAAATACACATGAACTTTTAAAACTCAACAGTAAGAGAATAAACAACTAGATTTAAAAAATGGGTTAAAAGCTTCAATAGACACATCATCAAAGAAGATATACAGATGGCAAAAAGCAAGTATATGAAAGACATTTAGCATTACATATCATTATGGAATTGCAAATTAAAACAACAAGGTATCCACTACATATCTATTAGAATGGCCCCAAATCCAAAAGGATCCTAAAAAGGATGGGGAACAATGGGAATTCTCATTCATTGCTGATGTGAATGCAAAATGGTGCAGCCACTTAGGAAGAGAGTTGGCCAGTTTCTTCCATATCTAACCATATTCTTACCATATGATTTCACAACAGTCATGATGCACTCAAAAGTAAACACCAATCAAATACTACTCAAGAGAGTTGAAACTTATGTGTACACAGAATACTGCTCATAGGTGTTTATAGCAGCTTTATTGATAATTGCCCAAGCTTGGAAGCAACCAAGTTGTCCTTCAGTAAGTGAATGGATAAATAAATTGTGGTAAGTCCAGATGATAAAATAATACCCAATACTAAAAAGAAATGAGCTATCAAGCCATGAAAAGACATGGAGGAAATGTAAAAACATATAACTAAGTGAAAGAAACCAATCTGAAAAATATGCATACTGAATGAGTCTAAAAACATGACCAGATTCTGGAAAAAGCAAAACTATGGAGGCAGTAGAATGATCAGTGGTTGCCAATGGTTAAGGGGAGGGAGGGATGAATAAGCAAAGCACAGAAAGACAGCTTGGCAGTTTTTTTTATAATTCTGTATACAGAATACAGTATTCTGTATAATACTACAGTGGTAGATACATGGAATGTCAACACACATTTGTCAAAACCCTTAGAATGCACACCAAAAATGAACCCCAATGAAAACCATGGATTTTGGGTTATAATGATGTGTCAAGGTAGGTTCATCAATTGTAATAAATGTATCCCTGTAGTGTTGATAATGGATGTTGATAGTGGAGGAGATTATGCAAATGCGGGGGCAGAGAGTATTTGGGAACTCTCTGTACTTTCAACTCCTTTTATGTAAACCTAAAACTGCTCTATTAAAAACAAACAAATGCACAAAAATCAGATGGGGTAACAAAAAGATGAACTAGAGTGGCAATGGCAATGAGGTCAAGTCTGCAGAAAGTGAGAACCAATGTTATGCTGGGAAAACAAAAGAGTTAGAAACTGTATAATTTAGAGAATCCAACAGAAACGGAAAATGCAGTGGAAAAAGAAGATTTAAAAAGAGGAAGATTTCAGTTTGGATAAAAACAATTTATTTTTTTTAAAGATCTTATTTATTTATTTGCCAGAGGGAGAGAGAGAGAGAGAGAGAACACAGGCAGGGGGAGCGGCAGGCAGAGGTAGAAACAGGCTCCCCGCGGAGCAGGGAGCCCGACGCAGGACTCAGTCCCAGGACCCTGGGATCATGACCTGAGCCGAAGGCATGCTTGACTGACTGAGCCACCCAAGCACCCCAAGTTGTAAGTATTTTTCATATTAAGCAGTCTTCCCCTTTCCATGGGGTATGTTCCAAGCCCCCAGTGGATGGGGAAACCCCAGATAGTACCAAGCCCTATATATACTGTTTCTTTCTATACATACATACCTATGATAAAGTTTAATTTATAAATTAGGCAAAATAAGAAATTAGCAACAATAATTATAGAATTGAACAATTAGAACAATATACTGTAATAAAAGTTATGTGAGTGTGA
Source organism: Phoca vitulina (assembly GCF_004348235.1). Lineage (NCBI taxonomy): Eukaryota > Metazoa > Chordata > Mammalia > Carnivora > Phocidae > Phoca > Phoca vitulina. Next base: position 5,860,593 of record NW_022589719.1, on the reverse strand, counting down.
TCTCTTTCTTCCCAAAATACCTTATTGTATGCTGCTCACTCTTCTCGTGATGATCTGAGATGATAAAATGCCTTCATGATGAGATGAAGTGGGATGAATGACATAGACATTGTGCTGTAGTGTTCGGCTGCTATTGATCTGAGTATAGAAGGATCTTATGGATTAGTGTTCACTTAACTTCAATATATTCTCAGTATTTAACTAATGTCCTTCCCCTCCTTTTTTTCCCCTTTTCTAGGATACTACATTACATTTATTAGTCATGTCTCCTTAGACTTCTTACAGACTTTTATTATTTTGATAACCATGACAATTTTGAGATATATTGGTCAGGCATTTTGTAGAATGCCGCTCAAATGGAGATTGATTCTTTTTTTTTTTTCCACGACAAGACTGAAGTTATGGGTTTTGGGAAGGAAGAACACAGAAGTGCCATTGTCATCATATCATAACAAAGGCAAGTACTATCAACATGATGTCACTGTTAATTTTGATCACCTGGCCAAATGGGTGTTTGTCAAGTTTCTCCATGGTAAAGTTACTCATTTTACCCCTTCCTAATACTTTTCTCTTTCAAAGGAAGTCACTCTGTGCACCCCACATTTAAAGAGTGAGGGATTTTGCTTTGCTCCTCAAGTGTTGAGTATCTGAATAAATTACTTGGGATTTGCAAGGAAGGTTTGTCTCCTCCATAATTTATGTATTCATTCAATTATTTCTTTATATTAGTTTTGACTCGTGGAAATTTATTTTATACATTGGGTTAGAATCCAATAAATAAAATAGTATTGGATATATAGTTACTTTTCACTTTAATGAAATGGAGAAATGCACTTCTAGTAATTTTTACATATACACCCAGGTGCACAAACACTAAGTGGATACATTCTTTACTCCATCACTTCCCACTCATTAGCTGTGCACTTTAAACTGCTAGGTTTCCAAGCTTGCTTTAGCTTCTCTACTAGAAAGCAGAAACCTTGATGGTGAATTTATCTAACCAGATCCTCTGATCAACACATATTCATATCAAATATGTTTATGATAATAGTTTTGGATCTTTAATTGTGTTTCTTATGTCTTCTTTCAGGAATTTGCCCTGTTTCTTAGTTCTGATTCTATCTTGTTTCTGTCCATAAAATTATACATATTGATCTTATTTATAGTTTCCCTAATGATTCTTCCAACTCATAGGTCTGTAATTTTTTCTTTTTGTACTTCTTCCTACTTCTCTGGGCAATCAGTGGTTGTTGATAATGATTCCCCAGTCAGAAAGACAAAGATTCAAATCTTGTTTATGCTATTTACCACGTCTGTACTCTGACAAATTACATCATCTCTATAACCTTGGTAGGGGGAAGGGTTGTTTTGTTTGTTTGTTTTTAACCTGTTAATTGAGGTTGATATCATTCCTAAAATGTTGTGAGGATCATCAATCACAATTTGTATTTTTAATACAGTTACTGTCAAATGTTAAGATGTTAATTATTACTGTTTTTCATGACCTTCTTCTTACTGTTTTGTTGTTGTTGTTGTTGTTTTTGATGTTCTTATTATTAATTAGACTTTAGGATTTCACTTTGCTCACTGTTGACCAGACCCGTTCTCCTCAGTAGACCTGACCTTGTTAACAGTGAATGCCTTAACCATCCCAGACTCCTACCTAACATCTTTGCAATATGTCCTTTCTTAATGAATAATATAATAAAGAAATACAGTGTAACTTACCATGTTATCTGTTATCTGCACAGACAACAATGAATTATCAGTTGAGGAAATTATGTGGAATGATGTGGAAATTAAGGAATTATGTGATTACATAAACTAGCGGTGTAGTTAATATTCTGTGAAACAGTTTTTTGTCCTGAATTATTTTTGGCATATTCCCTCTTCACTTCACAAGAATATCTATAAGATTTAACCAATAACTGAATAGAATTACATCTTTGATATATATTATTTTATGGCCAGAGCCTTATTTAACAAAGTTATGCCTGAGAATATAAAACTAATTTCAAAACTGACAAATAATAATATATATAAGGACAGAAGACAGAGGCTTGACTTTGAATTAATAGGCAGTTAGAAGTTTTCCTGTTATGCTCATGGCAATAAGAACATATTTTATGTTAAAATGTAGTGCTATTTATTTTTTAAGTATTGCAATTTCAAATCATATCTAGCAAAAATTAAAATGAAGCTCCTAAAACCATATTTTCATAAGGAATGCAAGAGTAATTAATCAATCTTTTGTGAAACCACCTTTGACTTTCAAATCAATGACAACAGATACTAAATATTTCTACTATAAGTGAGAACATGTCTATCTACTACTATTAGGAAAGAAAGTGGACTGAAATTGTTTGTTTCAAAAGATGTTTTTCAAGATGCAAGTTTCCATGCTGTCTGAATAGTGTCATGAAAAATAGATTCTCTTAAAACAACAGTGTTATTTGTGAGTGATTCTATGCATTCTATGGTAACATGTGCCTGTCACAAAATTTGGAGGGAGAACTGAGTTGTTTTTAGTACCAAGGAGAGAAAAAGTACAAATACATCACTTAACACTATTTCTTAATTTTCTATAAAATCTTAGAGGATTCCATAAAGACTCATCTCTTGTAAGACTCCTTTCATTTTTTAAAAAAGATTTTTATTTATTTGTCAGAGAGAGAGAGAGCGCCCAAGTGGGGCGAAGGGGAGGGAGAAACAGGCTCCCCACTGGGCAGGGAGCCCAATGCAGGGCTTGATCCGAGGACCCTGAGATCATGACCTGAGCCAAAGGAAGATGCTTTAACGACTGAGCCACCCAGGCGTCCCAAAACTCCTTTCATTTAATGATGAATATTTTACTGCTAAATAATATGTGCTTCCAATAACACAATTTGAAAAAAAAGATAGTTAAAAGTTAAAATTGTATATAAAACTTCAATCCAGATATAAGAAAAAAATCAGTTTTTTTCTTCCCATTTTTTTGTATATATGTTTTACCATCATCTATATACTGTTTAGAAATAATCAAATTTCTTTTGAGAAATTAATGTTGGAACATTTCCCAAGCTTTCCAACATTTTGTTCTCAATACTTCATTTAATGACCGCTTAATAAGGCAGTGTATGAATATAAATTTTGATTTAATCTGCCTTCTTTTAAATAAGTGTTTGGTGTCCTTTCAATACTGTGAAAGAATGTTATTATAAATAATTTTTGAAACAAATCTTTGTCCACTTTACTTATTCCAGTATGTTAGTATCTACTATACTTGAAATGCTAGTAATTGAATATTCTGAGACTACACAATACACCTAAGTTTTCCAGTGTTCTTAATTCTTAATTCTTCCTACTTTTGCCTCAGTATGTACTATACGTTCTCATCAACAAGAAGCTTTCAAGACAATGATTTATAAAAAGGTGCTCTGTAGCAAAAGAAGAAAGTTACAAGAGATGAAAAGCAATGTGAAAATTAGAGAAAAGCAGTGGAAGGAATTCTATGTAGCCATTACACGAATGATGGAAGTTAAGACTAATGATATGGAGATATATTTTAGTATACTTTTAGATATTAAATATTGTGTTCTTTTTAGCTCAAATATTTGCATGTGATCAAAATTATTTCCAAGGTGCATATTTAAAGTTAATTGTCTCTCTCTAACTACTGGTATTATGAATACTTATGTGTGTAAGGATATGTGTGTGTATGTGGTTTTCTTCTCTCAGATTATCAATAGTTTCCAAATATTCAAAAATGAAAGTTTAGTTTCTATATTTTTAAGAAATATCTAAGTCATTTATGGAAAAAGGAAAATAAAAAATAATTCAAGATTCAGTGGATTTAAAGAATTCCCTCACGTGTCAAATATGGCTACTTGGATCGATTTAAGAAGCTATGGTCAACGTTTTTATTCCACTTACAAAATATTAAGAAGAGGAAGAAAAATAAACAATGATGTCAAAATCGGTGGATATTATAATTCTATTTTATTAAACCATTTAGAAAAGGCTATAAATAATAAAAGTTGACAACATTAATGACAATACCATCCATATTATTTATGAGGAGGGACATTTTGCCAAATATTAAAAGAATTTACTCTAGAAAATGTGGCTCTAAAATACTTTTTGCAAATCATATATCTGATAAGGGGTTAATATCCAAAATATATAAAAAACTCATACAGCTCAATAGCAAAAACAAAAACAAGCAATCTGATTTAAAAATGGGCAGAGGATCTGAATAAATGTATTTTCAGAGAAGACATACAGATGGCCAATACATTCATGAAAACGTGCTCAGCATTACAAATCATCAGGGAAATGCAAATAAAAACCACAATAAGATATTACCCCATACCTGTTAAAATGGCTATTATCATAGTAGGAAGGGAAGAATGAAGGGGAGGAAATCAGAGGGGGAGACGAACCATGAGAGACTATGGACTTTGAGAAACAAACTGAGGGTTTTAGAGGGGAGGTGGGTGGGGGGATGAGTTAGCCCGGTGCTGGGTATTAAGGAGGGTACATATTGCATGGAGCACTGGGTGTTATACGCAAACAATGAATCATGGAACACTACATAAAAACTAATGATGTATGGTGATTAACATAATAAAATAAAATTTTTAAAAATGGCTATTATCAAAAGGACAGGAAATAACAAACATTGTTGAGGATATGGAGAAAAGGAGTCTCTTATGTATTGTTGGTGGGAATGTAAATGTGTGCAGCCACTATGGAATATTTATATATACATACATATATATAGCCATAAAAAAGAAAGAAATATTGCTGTTAGCAACAACATGGATGGACCATGAGGGCATTATGCTAAGTGAAATAAATCAGACAGAAAAGGACAAATGATCTCACTTATATGTGGAATCTATAAAAAAATAAATAAATAAGAGCCCATAGATACAGAGAAAAAATTGGCAGTTGCCACAGGTAGTGGGAATGGAGTAGGAGAAATAAGTGTAGGGAAGAAGAGGTATAAACTTGCAATTTAAAATAAGTAAATCATGGAAATGTAACATATAACATGGTAACTATAGTTTAATAACACTGTACTGCATATTTGAAAATTACTAAGAGAGTAGATGTTAAAAGTTCTCAGGACAAGAAAATAAAATTTTATAAATATGTATAGTGAAGGATATTAATTTTTTAACTTTAACTTTCAGGCTGCTACTCAAAGGAATGGGTTGGTGCCCTTGTTCCGATTTATTGTGATCATTTTGTAATATATACAAATATCAAATCATATTGTTGTATATATGAAACTAATATTTTATAGGTCAGTTATATCTCAATTTCAAATTTGAGGATAAATTATAAACATAAAAAATAAATGCTGCTTTTTCCCTAGATCATACTTATTATACATGTCAATACTTTCGAGAGGAAACTGATCAACTTTTTTCTTTTCAAGATTTATTTTATTTATTTTAGAGAGAGAGAGAGAAAGAGAGAACATGTGCAAGTGTGGGGAGGGGCAGAAGGAGGAGGAGAGAGAGAAAATCCTAAGCAGACTCCCACAAGCACAGAGCCTGACCCGGGGCTTCATCCCATGACCAGTGAGATCAGGACCTGGGCCAAAATCATGAGTCAGATACTTAACTGACTGAGCCACCCAGTGCCTCTGATCAACCATTTTTTATTCAAAAACCATAGTTCCTACTTATCATTAAATAGGTGACCCATTTTTACAGTGAAGTTTAAAAATATTACCTCTGATGAAGTTGCCTCCTCTTTCAAAACCGTCAATAGTTTCCTCTGGGTTAGGTTCTCTCCCTCCTCCCTTTATCCGTAGGGGTCTTCTTTCATTTCCTAGAGCACAGTGTGCTCTTTCCAGATGCGAGGCTTTCACAGGTATTGTTCTCCTTACCCTTCTCTTCTTTTTACCCAATACATTTCTATTCATACTTCAAAGCTAAGCTGACACTTCACATCAAAGTAGGATTCCCTGGCCATGACTGTTAACACATATTTCGGCAAGTCTCCAACTTTGTCTTTTTGTTTCACACTGTATTTCTCATTTGCAGCACTTCTCGTGATTGAAATTAAAAAAAATATATGACTTTTAATTCATGAAATCCATGCAATTTGAACAGTTTATATCAAGCTCACAGCTTTATCATCACCACCTGACACACTGCATTACCCACAGTTAATGATAATAAATATTTATTGAAAGAAGATTGGAAGGGAAGTGGAAGGGGGGAAGAGAATGTTTTAGAACCTAGAAATCCACTCTTATTTTTATTTATTTTTTTTAATTTCATTATGTTATGTTAATCACCATACATTACATCATTAGTTTTTGATGTAGTGTTCCATGATTCATTGTTTGCGTATAACACCCAGTGCTCCATGCAGAACGTGCCCTCTTTAATACCCATCACCAGGCTAACCCATCCCCCCACCCCCCTCCCCTCTAGAACCCTCAGTTTGTTTCTCAGAGTCCATCGTCTCTCATGGTTCGTCTCCCCCTCTGATTTCCCCTCTTATTTTTAAATCATAAAAACTAAAGAACCTTTCATTTTCTGGAGGGGAAAATTTTTACTTTTTTGAAATAATGAATAACTAGTTTGAGTATTAACAGGAATAGATAATTTATATCTCCTTTGGGAACACAGAAAAGTACAAAGATTGATGGCTTTAGAGCTGTCACCTTAGTTTACATCTATGCTACCAATTGTGTGACTTCAGGCAAATTTCATATACTAGTGTTGAGCTAAGCAAGTTGAACAAGGGCACCGACCCATTCCTTTGAGTAGGAGCCTGAAAGTTAAAGTCTACAAAGCTGAGGTGCTCAGTCTCACATGACCCTAAACACCCATATGCTTCATTCACATTGTTTTCCCCTTTAAAGGATATAGGAAGGAAACATTGGGTGGATGGGTGGAGGGATGGATACATACATAGTTAAAGTATAGATTTAGAAAAAGGAAAAAGTCATTAAAGATTTGTGTGTATAACTTTGTGTGTGTGTGTGTGTGTGTGAGAGAGAGAGAGAGAGAGAGAAAAGGTAAGATGTGTGAAACATATTTATCATGATAACTTTGACCAGAAAAAAACTGGCCTGCCAGGTCTGCCTTCATATGGCAGACAAGCTATATGGAGTCTATTTAATACCACTTTGAACCAACAATAAAGGACCTCAAAGTTAATTTCCATTAATCTCCCATCTTATCGGCAACTGCAACTTATGAACCAAGTAAAACCTAGATAAACCAAACTAGAGAGACATGGAGGGAGATTTCTCTGTAATTTTTGAAGTTACATTCTGGCAAGTATCTCAAAACTTAAAGGCATGGTGGGGCATCTCTAGAAATGACAGTAAAAATACAGTCTGACAGTTTAGAGGAAACTGTCTAAAACTGTAAACTATTTTCCCCAAGTGTACAAATATAAAACAATATCTTCATTTCAGAGTGCCTGTCATTAATTTTCCTTTTCACTCTCCTCCCCTTTCATCTACTTCATTACAACCTACTTCAGGCACAGTCATCTCAAATATCCACTACATTTCAGGTCCTAGATATATATAAAGAGAAAAAATAACTCAGTTTTCTACTTAAGTTCAGGTTAGACTACACAAAGATTTTCATATGCTGTATGATATTATTACAGATAAAGGAAAATATGTAACAATCAACTATTTCCCAACATGAACTAGAAAAAAAAAAAAAAAGAATTCCTGTATAGTTCATATGTCTGAAAAACTACAAATACATCATGGATGTCTAATCTATTAAATGTACTATGTTATGTGGTAAAAATATGTGGTAATATTGATCACATTAAAAAATAAATTTGCAGGGCGCCTGGGTGGCTCAGTTGGTTACGGGCCCGACTCTTGATTTCAGTTCAGGTCATGATCTCAGGGTCATGAGATCAAACCCCGCTTAAGGCTCCACGCTCAGCAGGGAGTCTGCTTGAAATTCTCTCTCTCCCACTGCTTCCCTTCCCCATCTAAAATAAATAAATAAATCTTTTAAAAAATTTAAAAACTAAATTTGCTACTATTTTGTAATAACTGAGGTATCTTAAAGAAAAACATATGTATGCACACACACAAACACACAGAGGTATTCTCTCACAATCGGCAGAGGGCACAGAAAAAAAGTTGTAACTGCATGCACATTGCTTCTTCATGAAGGAATATAGCAAATGCCTGCATAAGGTCAGAGTTGCTGATAAGATTGTAACCGATTGAAACAATTTCCGAGTTTAGCAAACATACAATTGATTTTAACAATTTTTCAAGATCCACAAAATATTTTTGCTTTTATAAATGCAAGACCAAAGATGGTTACAAATGTAATATACACTAAAGCTAACACCGTGAAAGAGCCTAACAAACACTGCCATGGTTTCAGGAAATACTGAATAATTCAACCACCTTCATATAGTGATGAAAAACAAGGTTCTAGTTATCTTTGAAAATGGGTTTGACTGTCACTACTTTCAGGATCGATCAGTAATGCAAATTCACTGGAATTTTATCAGCATGACCAAAAAACTGTAATTAATTTCAACACATACAAGCATCTCTTGCTTCTTATGATTTGGGGAAGTTCTTTTGGGGAAAGTTGGAATTATTTTGATTTGTTTTTTTTTTTATTTTAATTGTTCAAACTCCATTTAGACCTTTAAATTGGATACTTCTCATAGATGATTATGAAACATTCTATTCACACATATAGATTTGAAACTATAATTTTAACTGAAACATTAATTGAGTTATGAGATAAGAATATTGGTTTATAGGATTTTTTTTTATTTTTTCGAGAGTGAGAGCACTGTGCATAAGAGAAGGTAGAGGGGTAGAGGGAGAGGGAGAGAGAGAATTTTAAGCAGGCTCCACTCCCAGGATGGAGCCCTGTCCCACGACCCTGAGATCATGACCTGAGCCAAAATCAAGAGTTGGACCCCTAACTAACTGAGCCACCCAGACACCTCTGATCTATAAGGAAGTTTTTAAACTTAATTCTTTGAATTTCTGGATATATACAGGGTTGTTAGAGGTCCCTTAAGTGGAGGCTGACTAGGGAGGGAAGATGCAGGTGCTTATCACCTGACATGAAAGAAAATGTTCTATTCTTTACCTATATTCAAATATTGGACTTTTTGCATGAAATGTATTTGAAAATATGATATTTAAACACAAAAAATTGCCCTGCTCTAAGAACTACATAAACCCTTTAATTTCGATTTTCAGATACAACAATAAGGTTAATTTCAATTTAATATGGATGCATGTGACTCTCTGATGAAAACCTAGAGGTACACATTAAAAATGAATGCCAACATAAATATTAGCTATTTGTCTTTAAGACTTGACTTTTCCTTTGTTGTTCTAATTTAAAAGGTTATTGAGCATTACTGAGAGAGACTTCATACCATACTTTTATTGTATAAAAATGTTAAGGATGTGTAAGATAAAATGGTCCTGGTAGCCCAGTTGAATGTGGTTAACAAATAAAAGTAAATTCAAGGCCTACATTCCTAGTTCCAGAAGATGCTTGAAAAATATTTGCATGATGACTGTGATTGGGCATGTTTTCTTCTTTTTCTACTCTTTGCCTCTACCACACACACACACACACACACACACACACACACATACACACGAGATATATGCACAGAGACATACACACACACAAATTCTTACACCCTCGTGGCTATCTCAGTAAGAAGCTAAATCTATATTCAGTTCAGTATTTTCTTCGTAAGTTCTGAGCCTGAGATAGTGATAATCGTAGTCATTATGGAACACTCATGGAAAGATTTATAAGACTTGTTATTTTTATTTGTATAGGACTAAGTGCAGCATTTATTAAGTTGAATAGTCAGTCTGAAAGCCATTGGTTAATTTTCTATTTATCACACACACATGCACACACACACACACACACACACACACCTCATAGAAATCACAGTCAAAACTAAACTTTTCTTCTCCATTGTTCTAAGTGTTTATTTAACATGTATTTACTCATGCAATCTTCATAACAACCATAACAAGAAAATACTATTACCATTTTCAATTTACAAGTGAAGAATCTAAGGCAGAGTTTGATTTAGTTTTTTTTTTTCTTTTATATACAGCTAGTAAGTGGCAGAACGTAGATTCAAACCAGGTAGTATAGCTTTAGAGTCTGCTCTTAATAACTAGGCATGTTACATGCTAGAGGCATCGTGATTCTGGACTTCAAGCTCTATTACAAAGTTGTAATCATCAAGACAGTATGGTACTGGCATAAAAACAGACACATAGATCAATGGAACAGAAAAGAAAACCCAGAAATGGGCCCACAACTATATGGTCAACTAATCTTTGACAAATCAAGAAAGAATATCCAATGGAAAAAAGACAGTCTCTTCAACAAATGATGTTGGGGAAACTGGACAGCAACATGTAGAAGACTGAAACTGAACCACTTTCTTACACCATATACAAAATAAATTCAAAATGGATGAAAGACCTAAATGTGAGACAGGAAACCATCAAAATCCTAGAGGAGACCACAGGTAACAGCCTCTTTGACCTTGGCCATAGCAACTTCTTACTAGACATGTCACCATAAGCAAGAGAAACAAAACAAAAATGAAGTATTGGGACTTCATCAAGATAAGCTTCTGCACAATGAAGGAAACAATCAACAAAACTAAAAGTCAACCTACAGAATGGGAGAAGGTATTCATATATATCTGATAAAGAGTTAGTATCCAAAATATATCAAGAACTTATCAAACTCAACACCCAAAAAACAAATAATCCAGTTAAGAAATAGGCAGAAGACATGAATAGACATTTTTCCAAAGAAGACATCCTGATGACTAAAAGACATGAAAAGATGGTCAACATCACTCATCATCAGGGAAATACAAATCAAACCACAATGAGATACCACTTCACACTTGTCAGAATAGTTAAAAGTATTAACAAAAGAAACAACAGGTGTTGGCTAAGATGCGGAGGAAGGGGAACCCTCTTGCATTGCTGATAGGAATGCAAACTGATGCAGCCACTCTGGAAAACAGTATGGAGGTTCCTCAAAAAGTTAAAAATAGAACTAGCCTATGACCCAGCAATTGCACTGCTAGGTATTTACACAAAGGATATAGAAATACAGATTTAAAGGGGTACATGCATTCCGATGTTTATAGCAGCATGAACAATAACCAAACTATGGAAAGAGACCAAATATCCATTGACTGATAAATGGATAAAGAAGATGTGGTGCGTGCGCACGCACACACACACACACACACACACACACACACACACACACAGGAATATTACTCGGCCATCAAAAAGAATGAAATCTTGTCATTTACAATGACATGAATGGAGCTAGAGTGTATTATGCTAAATGAAGTAAGTCAGTCAGAGAAAGACAAATACCATATGATTTCACTCATTTGTGGAATATAAGAAACAAAAGAGATGGGATGTCTTGGTGGCTCAGTTGGTTAAGCATCCACCTTCAGCTCAGGCCATGATCCCAGAGTCCTGGGATTGAATCCAACCTTGCTTAGCAGCTTCTCAGCCCCTCCCCTGGTGCATGCACATTCTCTCTCTCTCTCTCCCTCTTTCTCTCTCTCTTGCTCACTCTGTCTCTCTCTCTCAAATAAATAAAATTTTTTAAAAAAGAAACAAAACAGATGAACATATTGGAAGGGAAAAAGAGAGAGAGAGAGAAACAAACTATAGGAGACACTTAATGGGCGCCTGGGTGGCTCAGTTGGTTGGGCGACTGCCTTCGGCTCAGGTCATGATCCTGGAGTCCCTGGATCGAGTCCCGCATCGGGCTTCCTGCTCGGCAGGGAGTCTGCTTCGTCCTCTGACCCTATCCCCTCTCAGGTGTTCTCTCTCTCTCATTCTCTCTCTCTCAAATAAATAAATAAAATCTTTAAAAAAAAAAAAAAAAAAAAGGAGACACTTAATGACAGAGAACAAACTGAGGGTTGATGGAGGATGGTGGGTGGGAGATGGACTAGATGGATGATGGGTATTAAGAAGGGCACTTGTTCGGATGAGTATTAGGTGTTGTATGTAAGTGACGAACCACTGAATCCTACTCCTGAAACCAATATTGCACTGTATGTTATCTAACTAGAATTTAAATAGAAATTTAGAAAAAAAAGTATTACAACATATAATCCCATTGCATTATATTCAATGATTTTATATTGTCACCTCTGTTTCATAGATGATGAATCAAAACTTTGAGTAAATTTGCAACATCTCACATACCCAGAGATGAAGTAGCAGAAAACAGGATGTGAATACAATTGGTCAAACTCCAAAGTCTATACCTCTTATATATGTTGCTTGGCATGAGTTTCCTTCTACTAATGTTAAGTCCCTTCGTATCATAGCAGGAAGGGCATTTGATAACAGAATCCAACATCATTCTCAAGGGCTTGATGTATAACAGGATCTAGAATAGTGAGGTGAGACCTCATTAATATAGCTTGCAAATGCCGCACAGCACAACAGAAAGTGAGCATCAGCCCAAACTCAAAAAACACTTTCAGCTTCTCTCTACCTATATACAATATTATTTGTATAGATCAGAATAAAAACCATCCCCTGCCTTTAGGAGAAGGTATTTGAGAACTCAGGAAGGTGGTGAATTCCAGGTAAGCTCAGTCTCATAATGTATTCTGCTCAAATTTTCAGTGTTTATATTTTAACTTACTAAGCTTGTATTGAATTAATTTTAAAATTTAATGGGTGTCACTTTGGGATTATGATTATGATTCTTTGCTACCTCTTATTGGAAGGCACATTTCATTACATCACTTCTTACCTACCCTAATGTTCACTCTCTTATGGAAGAAGTGAGCTTCCTCATGCATTCTATTTTTCAGGATTTGAAAGCAAAGCAGAAGTTGCAAAACTACTCAGAAGTGAGAAATACTATAGGAAAGATTTGAACTGTGAAGTTAGAGTGTTTAGTATGGGGTGAGGGTCATATGGAGATGTTTAGTGTCTTGTCCTCAAGGTCAAAATCTCCTCCCCTAAACGCATCTTTCACTGAGAAAATACAGGCTACTGGCATCTCAGTTTTTTATTTGTTTGTTTGATGTTTACATCAAAAGTTACAAGATCTTTATTCTTCCTGGTCAGCTTGTCTCTCTTCTCTAATGCTAATAGGTCTTTTCTTTCATTGTTCAGCTACTTTTCTTGGGTTCAAGGCCACATTCCTTGTTGCTTCCTATGGGACTTTACATCAATTATTACGTCTCTCACATAGGATTTCATTGTCTCCTTCCTCTGTTTCCTTTCTCTCTAATTAAAAATGTGTTCAACCATTTGCCAAAAAATGAAGCCTCCCTAGATCTGTCTTTCTCTTCACTACCAAATTTTTTAGAAGAAGGATTTTTTTTTTTTTACTTGCTCCACATCCTCGCAAATTCCTGCCAATATTATCACATTTGTGTTTCTCAAATCCTTCTCCTTTGTCCTTTTTGGCTACCACTGTCCTCCTATTGATCACCCAGAATATGGCCATTTTCTCTGCCTCCAACTTCTTGCTCTCTGATCCTTTCCACTATGAAACCACGTGAGGTATTTTTCTAAAACTTTAATCTTGTCAGTGTTTCCCTTGCTTAAGTTCTTTTATTGACTTTCTAGAGGCTTCCTAGTATGGCCTAAATAATAGGTTGATAAATTATCCCTGGAGAGGAAAAAATAAATCACATAGGATATTCTTCCCACATGCCATAAAGAAATAAAATTTTATAGTTGGCATTTTATGCTTAGTGATTTTTATGGAATAAAAAAGAAACAGAAGGAAAGTGGTTCAATAATTTCTATCTCCAAAGCAAAATGTGCCCTTAGGCTTGGTAAGACTAGGGTTGGTTCATTATCAGTGGGACCACATGGGCGGTCTTTCTAACTTACGCCTAGGTAATTGGTAAACAAAAATTTACCTTTATGATTGCTGGGTATCTGCTACTTTAGAGCCATCAAGGAAGCTGCTAAAGGGTCATAAAGTTAGCTTCAGTCAATGTATTAATATTTACTAGTTCATGATATACCTTACTATTTATACACTCAAAACTAAAAAAATTATGCACATATTCATGTGCACTTACCCAAAAAATAAAGAATTTTAGGATTAAAGTATGTTGATTGTCTCTAAAATGCCATGTCTACTGAGATGTGGGTATGTAAGACATTAATCCCTACCAAAAATAAATAAATGAATCCTTAGATTTATGTAATACCTTGTAGAAATTCTTTATACCTGTGCATTCACTGTCATCCTCAAGATTACCCTGGCCATGTCTTGGGAAGATAAGTAGTTAGATGTATATGTTTACAGAAACAGGATGTAGAGAACATAGTTAGATGAATGGTAGACCCTAGAAGGAATGGAATGGTTAGCTAATAGCAAACAACTGGTCAGAAAGGGAGCTAATAAAGACCGATAACCGGTATCTGAGCTAGGTGAGAGATTATCTGATCTAGAGGCAGGGAAATGGTGAGAATAAACAGGCTTATTCTTAGAGTCTCCTTAGTTTCGCAGGTTTCACAACCTTGGCTGTAAATTAACCTAGGAGCTTTTAAAATCTCATTTCCCAGAATGCACTCTAGTCCAATTAAATCAGCATCTCTAGAGATGGGACTTTGGCATGAGAATATTTACAGCTCCATGGTGATTAAAATGCATGGCACAGGTGGAAAACCACTGATCTATTATGACTCCAGGTGCATCTATTGAAAATTCCTGGAAAATTCTCTACAACAGATTTTTGGCAAAGGAGAGGGAAATACAAAATCTCCTTGCTCTAAATAGGCAGATGCCAAGCAGAATGTAATTTTCATTCGGATGTCCTCAAGCTCCTGGATAGGGCTTGATGCCCTAACATGACTTTACATTCCCAACAAATTTGAAAAATTGACAAATAGCTCTTGTCCAATTAAGGAGGTTTAATAGTCATGGCCTTTAAATTGTAAAGTTTAACTAAATTTAAGCTAGTGAGTTATATGGAATGAAGGAAACAGCATAGGGTTGGGTGAGAGATGGAATTCTGGGTTCTAATAACATTATGTCAATGCTTTTTTATCTGTATTTCTTGTCTGAATTGTTTTTATATCCATCTTTTATTTCTGCTGCATTTTATAGCATTTGCTGTCATAACCCCTAAAGTTAAGTGTACTTTGAGGTTCTGCTGTACTTTTAAGAAAACCAGTCACTTTATTGGTTAGATATGTTCTCACATGAACAATAAAATAAGGTAAGAGCTTAATTTGGGGGTGGGGGAGATATCCTATCAAAGAAACTTCTTCATATATTTTCATAATATTACCCAAGATTCCAGCTATTACCGTGATACTAATTTCATGCATCCATCAGTTGTTTTCTTGGTGCCGGTTTGATCACATTCAGATTGCTGGACATAAGAACAGTGGACTTTGTGGCATTTTAACTTATTCTAGTTTCATGCCCTGCTCAGGTGTAGCTGTGAAAGTAAGAGCCCGCATTCTCAATACTGGAGGAAAAAAAAAAAAAAAACAGAACTTAGTCTCAAAGAATTGTAATTAAGTGATTGAATAAATAAATAAATGAAAGAGAAGAGACAAATCTCAAAGAATTGTAATTAAGTGATTGAATAAAGAGAAGAGACAAACCTCCCATACAAAATAGCTTCAAATAATTCGTGTAAATGCTCTTCCCTCAAAGAGGTGGAGTGTACGTTCCTGTTTCTTAAGTATGGGCTGTGATAATGATTTCTTCCAAAAGGTACAGTATAGAAAGGAGAATAAAAAGTAATTTTGTAGTAGAGAAACCTGACATTAACTGCTTCAGCCACAATATGAAGGTCAACATCAACAGTCATAAATCATGTAGATAGTATGCACCCTTGATATGATGTAATGAAAATTGCACTTTGTATCTGTGATCTTTCTCCCCCAAACCCATAACTTCAGTTTTATCACGAGAAAAACATCAGACACATTCCAATAGAGGGGTATCCTACAAAATATCAGAGTAGTACTCCTCAAAATTAAAAACAAAGAAAGTCTGAGAATTAGTCACAGCCAAGACCAGCCTAAGAATACACAAAGACTAAATGTAATATGGTATCCTGGATAGGATCCAGGAACAGTAAAAGGACATTAGGTAAATACTAAGGAAATGTGAAAAAAAAAATATGGACTTTAGTTAATAAAAATTTATCAATATTGTTTCATTTATTATATCCAATGTACCATACTAATGTACTATGTTAAAATAGGGGAGGGGTGCCTGGTTGGCTCAGTTGGTTAAGCGTCTGCCTTTGGCTTGGGTTGTGGTCCCAGGGTCCTGGGGTCAAGCCCTGCATCAGGCTCCCTGCTCAGCGGGGAGCCTGCTTCTCCCTCTGCCTGCCACTCCCCCTGCTTGTGCTCTCATTCTCTCTCTCTTTCTCCCTTTCTGACAAACAAATAAATAAAATCTTTTTAAAAAAATAGGGGAAACTGGGTGTGGTGTATATGGGAACTCTTTGTACTGTCTTGGCAATTTTTCTGTAAACAAAAACTTTTAAAAATGAAATGTATTAAAAATATACTAAGAAAATAGTTGACATATGTATTTGTTTATTTTAAATTCATTGCTTAATCTTTTCAAGATAAACCCCTCCAAAAACCCCATAAATATGTTTATGTATATGGCCTAGATATAATATTTCTCTGTATTTGTGAAGATCTCTGATGAAAAACACATGGCAGTCATTCTTTATGTAGAACCTAATACACAAATATAAATCACAATTGTGTTGTTCCTGGTCATAATACTCTCTTAGGCTGATAAAAATCTGTGGGTTCTAGGGGAACTAAAATCTTTGTATAATTAAATGTTCCTCTCATCTTTGGGCTAACTGTCTGGGATTTAGAGTCTAAATATTTTCTTTTGTAACCCCTTTATTGCTTCCCGAGTGACTTTGTAAAGTACTGCTTCATTTGTTTAAGCCTGCTTCATCTCTCCCTGTCTCTATAGTTCAAACAGACTAAAATCCCTTAAAATCATACTTAGGATGTCAAAATGTTGATATAACCATTCTTGCAGAGGGTCATCAAACTGTTTTTACTTTAGCCTTTATGGGGATTGAGTTTACATTCATATTTTAATCATAATCTAATTCTGGGTATTCCATAACCAGATAATTCATTACTCACTTGACATCTTCAAAATGAATCATTTTTGTAAAGCATAAGAGAAATTAAACTTTTGGTTTGTTCTGGGAGATTTGGTAAATTGGACATGAAAAGGATACATTAAAAAGTCCAGAAGTCTTTCTTTCTTTGTTTTCCATCCTTTATTTGTTCATTCACCAAACAACCCATTCATAGTCCTTCTGTTCACTCAGTCCTCCATTTTTCCTTTACCTTTTCACTCAGTTACTCACCTATCAGCTCATTATTCATGCATCCATCCATCAACCCACTCACCACCTACCAATTTCTGACTTGTGTATTCATCCACTCGTCTACCTCTGTATTTGTCCACTCATCTGCTGATCCATCCATCCTCTTTCCCACCTAATTTTTATTAAAGCCAATCATAAGTGAGACATTAGGAAAACACTTGTGAAGTACAAGAAGTAATTACATTGAGTTTATCTAGACAAGAGAAGAGAGATGTTTGATTTCTCTCAAATTTTGCCAAGACAGTACAAATGGAAATGTTTGATTTCCATTTATTAGAAAATTAAGAAATTTTTGCAAAAGATCAAAGTGCAGTTATTATCGTTTGCTTGCCTAAATCAAGACTTCTGAAATAAATTATTTTCTATGGTAACTGCACACAAAAACTACGTCAAGTATTTGCAAAAAATAAAGATATAAATGTTCTAAAGCAGACTATCCAGCAGCTTAGATAGGGTGTCAATGCTTTTAAATCCCTGCATATAGATTTTGGCGCACATCCAACATTGAGTACAGCTGGTTCAGAGCAAGCATATCATATAGTTTTCATTCAATACAGTATTTCTCCTGGCACAGCTCAGTAGAACACTTACATACTTTAAACATTTTTAGCATCCAGTGTAAGCCCTATGTAATCCAAAGAGAGAAGAAAATTCAATATTAATATACTGAAAATAGGTAGTAAATATACTTCTTTAAAAAATAAAGAAACAAATCCATTGGTATTAGTGAAGAGAAAAGGAATATATTTTGGAACTGACACATTTATCAAAAGAAAGTAAGTGTTAGATTTCAGAATAGATCTTTCTACTCATGTTTTCAAGAGGAAACTCTCCTTTCGTTTTCTAAGAGGAAGTGATATTGAAAAAACACTTCTGGACTCACTCTTCATTTCTTACCCAGGGTAGAGGTGTTTGCGTGTATGAGTAGAAGGTTGCCAGAGTCTAAAAACACATTGGTCGCTTTTCTCAATATATATCAGGGTTAAGGTATGGACACATTGTGTTTCCTCATGGCTTCATTTTAACCCTCTTTTGGGACTTTCCTGTAAGAAACTAACATTTTTTTTCACTCCTAACCTCTGTATGGTAAGTGTACCTGTATAAGGATCCAGGGTGTGCCTTCTAGAGTCAATTCTGGAGCTTATTATATCTCTTTCCTGTTTTGGGGATCTTCAGCATGTAAAATATAATCTGCTTTGTAGTTAGCCTGGTACTGCCTTGTAGATTCATTTCCATCATGCATGGATTCAGGGCATAGATTAGGAGTAAATTGGGGAAGTAATTAGAATGCCCAGATTTGGCTGTAGTTTATAATCCCATTCTCCAGTTTACCAAAAAGCTGATATTAGATTTCTAAGTTCCTATCACAATTCCTAAACAATTTGTTTAGATCATAAAAAGGGAAAAGAGTGGGATTAAATGGTATCTTTAGAGACACTTTCAACTTCTCTGTGTATTATATACATAATTTGTGTAATACATAATTAATAATTCAGTATTTTTGAGATACAAGATTATTCAATTTATCATCAGAGATCTTTCACTTTTTAAACTCATTTCTTAATTTGAGATCACCCTGTACTTTAGAACAGGTCAGTGTGATAAACATCTAAGTAAGACAGACACCTGCATCATCCTGATATGTTTCTACCCCTCATCTGCCATATCTAGTTCATGAACAAGTCCTGTATATTCTCCTCTTAATTGGGCTTCACCTCTGCCACTGTTTCCCATATCCTCCCTTCTCCATATCAACATCAAAAACCTAGTCCAGGTTACTCCCATGTCCCATCAGGAGAGCTTGAGTAACATCTCAACTATTGAACCAGGATGCCTTTATCTATTTTTTTCTCCCACCACAGGAAAAAAAAAAAAAAAAGGTGTGTCCGTGTGTGTGTGTGTGTATTTTTATTTTCTCCAGTACTATTTTGATTGTGAGCTCTTAAACATCTGTAATAAAAATACTTTAAAATTTTACATTTATCCAGTTTTAAAGAAGGAAATCCTCAAAGCAAACCAACCAACCTGTGTAGGCCCTACATGATCTGGGTCATATTAGCTCCTCGGACTGTGTCTCTCACCATCCTCTCCCTCTGCTGAAGATTCCTCTGCTGTGTGGTTGTAACTTGATATAGTCCACTTGTTTAATTTTGCTTCTGTTGCCTTTGCTTTTGGTGTCAAATCCAAAAAATCGTGACCGAGACCCATATCAAGAAGCTTATTAACACCTGTGTTTTCTTCTATGAGTTTTAGGTTTTCAGGTCTTATGTTCAATTCCTTAATCCATGTTGAGTTGATTTTTGTGTGTGGTATAAGATAGTGGTCCAGTTTCAGTCTTTTGCATGTGGCAGCCCAGTTTTCCCAACACCATTTATTGAAGGGACTGTCCCTTTCCCATTATATATTCTTGCCTCCTTTGTTATAAATTAATTGAGAATATCTGTGTGGGTTCATTTCTGGGCTCTCTATTGATCCATACATCTGTTTTGTTTTTGTTTTTTTTTTTAAAGATTTTATTTATTTATTTGACAGAGAGAGAGATAGTGAGAGCAGGAACACAAGCAGGGGGAGTGGGAGAGGGAGAAGCAGGCTTCCCGCTGAGCAGGGAGCCCGATGTGGGACTCGATCCCAGGACCCTGGGATCATGACCTGAGCCGAAGGCAGACGCTTAACGACTGAGCCACCCAGGTGCCCCATACATCTGTTTTTATGCCAGTGCCACACTGTGTTGATTACTATAGCTTTATAACATACCTAATTTTTTTAAATTATAAATATTATTCCATCAACTGTAATACCACAGTTTATGTATTTATTTGCCTATGACAAACAACTTGGTTGCTTCAAGTTTTTGCAGTTATGTATAAGGCCATTATAAACATTTATGTGCAGAATTCTGAGTGAATATAACTTTTCAGTTCATTTTGGTGAACACCAAGGAGTGTGATTGGTGGATTTTATGATAAGATTATGTTTAGTTTTGTAAGAAGGTGTCAAACTGTCTTCCACAGTGGGCACACTATTTTGCATTCCCACCAGCAATGAATGAGGGTTTCTGTTACTCCACATCCTTGCCAGCATTTGGTGTTCTGAATTTTGACCATTGTAATAGATATATTGGTATCTCATTGTTTTAGTTTGCAACTCCCTAATGACATATGATGTTGAACATCTTTTCATATGCTTACTTGCCATGTGTGTATCTTCTTTCATGAGGTGCCTGTTCAGATCTTTTGCCCATTTGTTAACTAGTCAGTTCATTTTATTATTGATGAGTTTTAAAAGTTCTTTGTGTATTTTGGATAATAGTCCTTTATCAGATGTGTCTTGCAAATATTTACTCCCAGCTTATGGCTTATATTCTCATTCTCTTGACAATGTCTCTTGCAGGGCAAAAGTTTTTTATTTTAATAAAGTCCAACTTACTAATTATTTATTTCATAGATAATGCCTTTGAAGTTGTACCTAAACGTCATCACCATACCCAAGGTTGTCCAGATTTTCCTTCATTTTATCTTCTAGGAGTTTTACTATTTTGACTTTTACATTTAAGTCTATGATCCATGTTGAGTTAATTTTTGTTGAAGAGGAATAGTCTGTTTTTAAAGTTATTGTTTTGTCTGAAAGGGCATTTCACAATGGAAAACTATGCACTGCTTAAGTACACTTTTCTGGGGTTATCTGTTTCTAAGGGTTTGTAATTTTCATTTTCTTTGATCTGTTTTACAACTTTGTAGAGATAGAAGTTTATTTGTGGAAAACAAGAAATGTAAATAATTCTTTTTTATAGACTTGCAAATACAGTCTGTCTGGTTGATGTTAAATAGACTCCTCTCCTCTACTATAGAAGCCAATTTGGCATCTATTAAGAACATCCTTTTAGGTCTGTTGAGGGGTATGTGGAAGGTTGGAGTATAAAATCATCAAAATTAAATAGCAGTGTTTTAGTTTACCCCAAGCTTTCATTTATTCCCATAAGTTTCCTGAGTACAAATGTCATAATTAGCTTTGTTAGTGCTGTATAACCAGATACTCAATAAACATCTGTTGAATGAATTAATCTCTACTTGAGCCCAGCTGTGCAGCTATAACTTTTTAGCAAGTATTCCTTTTTTTTCTCATTTTCACACTTAAAATTCATGAATCATAATTATTTTCTTTGTTAGCAGAGGCAAGGAAATAATAAACAACCTTCTTATTTATTGAATTCAAAATGGAAATGAAAGTGCTGCTAATGGTTTGGGAACACATTATACGCAGGGGAAAGAAATGCGAAGTCAACCATGCCATGAAATGTGACTCGTTAAGAGTTATAAAGAGGAATGGTTTCATAATCAGTCGCATGGGATGACACAGCAATTATGGGTTAGTGTGCCAGAGTCATGTGGGCTTTAACCATTTATCTTGAGATAATAAAAGACTATGAGACCCTACTGTCCATGGATTACCTTGTGAATGCTGTTGGTCTCCTTCATGTCTAAAATAGAAGTGTATAGGTCAAGCCTATCTCAGATTTACCTGCCAAGTATCAACAGGGAAAAATATTTTACTTTTCACTATATTTGTCTTTGGTAATATTTAATAATCTAAATGCAATTTTGTTAAATATATTGGAAAAAATTAGAAGAGGTCAGCATTTGATTAGTGCCTACTACATCCCAGGCTTTGTGTGAAGTTAATTTACAAACAGTTCTTATTTTTACCCTCACAATATTCCTATACAACAATTGTAATTTTCAGTCAGTTGGAGAAGTAGACACAGAGAGGTTCAGAAATTCGTTCTGGATAAGTATGTTAAAGGCAATTGGAAATGAGAATTTAATCTTTCAGATCTGTCTCCAGACACCAGTCAAATGAAATCATGTTAATAAATTGAATTTATTTTTTGGTACCTACATCTATTACATTCCTGTAATAAGAAGACTCATGTAAACCCTTTATCAGAAAAATAAAATCAAAATGAAAACCTTATTTGTAAAAAGCTAAAACCCTCATTTTTGGTAACCTAAGAAATAACGGAGCACATGAGTTTGGGACTCTACTGAATGCGTTCAAGAGGTTTTTTGCCTTTATAATATTTAATTAAACTAAACAAAGAGCTCTGCCTCAGGTGAACTGAGTAGATTGTTCCCTTAAGGTAAAGGGGGGGGGGGGACAAAAGTTCCTGGAATACACCTGATTACAATCCAGAGTTTAAAAAGTAGACCCTGAAATGAGGAGTTGGACACATCTATTGATTGAAAGAAAGATCATTGTTTTAAATTTTGAAAAAGTGGTGAGAAAATTTCTTAAGGAATACTATATTTTTCTCAGAAAGAATAGAAAGCAAACCATTGTTACAGGAAAAAGGCTTTTCACATCTTTGACTTAGATTTTCTTGCATGTGTGCAATAAAATATTTTGTAAGATGCATTTACAAATATAATCACATTTGTTTCTGTCAAACGATCCTGAGTAGCGTATGTTAACTGTATCCCCTGTTTATATCCAGGGATATTGATAAGCAATGACATTAAGAGACCTGACCAGCTTAAATTGTTAGTTAAGTGAAAGAGTTAAAAGGAACTCAGACTTTGACCATATATTTATTCCACCACATGAACTGTGTTTCCCAAACAAGAATCAAGGTAAAAATCTTCAGAAGAAAATATTTAAGTGTAGATGCAATTAAAAATATCTATGTAGTTTAATCATGGAAACACCACAGCTGGCATTGTAATATAGTTTTTCCTATATCAGTTTCTCTCTGTTTCACCTGCAGTGCAGTCCTGGACCCATAGCTGGTGCTTCTTGATTGTGGTATGTAAATTTCCTCATTGATATCAGAAAGCGCTAAATGCACAAAAAGGTTTAGGTGATTTATAAACAGAGTTTCTACACATCATGTGACATATCCCAAGATAACCTAAAAATATCAGCAGCCTCAGAGAATTTTTATACCTCTAGTTCTGGAGGTGAGACAATGGTGGAGGGGAATTATGTCAGCTTAGGTTTCCAAATAAAAGTTTATAGAATCAGGAAGAAAAAGAAAAGGGTGTATTAGTGGTGGTAGATAAAGCAGTGGGCTTTAACAATTTGTAAATGCCAAAGTGTCGTGAGTTTAGAGCACTGACATGATCTTCACACCTTTCCCAAATACTTCCACCTTGCACTAACCTTTCCAGGTGATTATTGCCTTTAAATTCAACAGAACTTTGGGGCGCCTGGGTGGCTCAGTCGTTAAGCATCTGCCTTTGGCTCAGGTCACGATCCCAGGGTCCTGGGATCAAGCCCCGCATCGGGCTCCCTGCTCTGCGGGAAGCCTGCTTCTCCCTCTCCCACTTACCCTGTTTGTGTTCCCTCTCTTGCTGTCTCTCTCTCTGTCAAATAAATAAATAAAATCTTTTTAAAAAATTCAACAGAATTTTATCTTTTACTTAATACAAAACCACTCCTGGGAATGGAAACCACTTACACCAGGAACTGAAATTCTCAAAGGGCGTAGAGAGTGTGGAGAACAGATTAAGTGGATAAAGACAAAGAGTAAAGAGACCAAGACTTGAACCCTGGAGGGAGAAGATTGCCCCTTTGCATAGATGGCAGCTGATTTATCTGTGCGTTTCCTGTAGGAATCTATAAAATCATTTTTTGCCTTGTATGAGATTCTATAACAGAGAACAGGAGATTCTGTAACAGTCAGAATTTAGCAAGAAGAGGATAATCTTTCTTGGGGTGTAGCAAAGCCCTTCCACTGAATAATTTCATGTGAGACAAGAAGGGTCTATCAGAGGCTATGAGGGAAATCCCTGCATCTTGTTGGAAATGAACTAGATAGAATTTCAGGACCCCTCCCATTTGGAGATTCTAAGTTTCTGAGAACTTTTATAAAAAATGGTGGAGATTGAGCTATCAGATCCTTTATGCATAGGAAGTCTCCTCTCAGAGGTTCTCATCACACTCTAGGTAAAGAGCTGCATGTGCCGTCCACCTGTACAACACTGCTACGGTATAAAACCCTCAGATTTTGGTTTTACTTTTATAAGGTGGGTGAGCGCCCTTTGATAAACAATGTACTTTATGAAGTGTTGTGATCGGGTGGTCTTTTTCTCCTTTTCCTTCCCCACCTTCCTCCCTTCCTTCCTTCTCTCCTCCTCTCTCTCCTCTTTCTCCCCTTCTTCCTCCTCTTCCTCTTTTTTATTTCTCCCTCTCCTCCTTCTCCTTTTTGCTCTCCGTCTTCTTATTTCTCTTTTTAACATTTTTCATAGCTGTATTTGTTGCTGGATCTTTCTGAATAACTACTTTTATTTTTTTTTTTTTTTAGAGATTATTTATTTGCCGGAGCAGGGGGGAGGGAGAGGGAAAGGGAGAGATTATCTCAAGCAGACTCTGCGCTGAGTGCAAAACCCGACTCAGGGCTTGATCTCCTGACCCTGAAATCACAACTTGAGCAGAAACCAAGAGTCAGTCACTTTATGACTACGCTACCCAGGAGTCCCTCTGAATAGCTATTTTTAGAGGTGAATGTCTTCTTTTTTTCTTTTCTCTCTTTTTTTTAATCAATAGATTCACAAATAACCTTGTGCCAGAAGATTAGTAATGAAATGAAGTAAAATAAACTAAATAAACCCACAAATTTGGTTTCAAAATGATACCTGCTAGGACTTTATAGGAAAAAAATATGCTAAAATGTGAAGTTAAGCATTGTTCAGAGCATAGCTTTTGGGGTTACCTAATTTTCATTCCATGGAGACTCCATGCCTTTCACTGGCTGTGGGCTATTTCACAACTTTCTAACTTATGGATAACTGATACCAGGACAAAAAATAATTCCTCTCTATATATTTAAATAAATTCTGTCCAGTGGAGTTTCAATTGACTTGTTTACCCTATTGTGAAAGAAACCAGTTTAGCATCCATTTCTAAATTGGCTTCAGTATTCTAATTTATAAATGACTATGGTTTTTGAATTTTCCATAAGCTGATTATATGTGCCTAGCTTCCTGCTTAATAAGGTAGTAAATAAAATCTTTAATACATGCCTATTTTGTCCATAGGACAGGCATGATTTTATATATTTTTTGAAAAATCATTCTTTAACATATAGAAGAGAGCAACTAAATATAGTGTCTAAAGAAATAATATTCAAAGGAGAAGTAAAATTTATTCCTATTTTAGAAATTACGGACATCACTATTAAGATAAAAACAAGACATGATTTTAAAAGTAATGAATAAAATCAATGTATATTTTAATCAGTGACCTTTCTTTTATTTTACAATAAAATTTTCAAGTAAAATTGCTATTTAGCATGCAGATCCACATCAGAATTTTCTATATTTTGAATAGGGATATTATGCTATTTATGGATGAAATAATTCCCTGGGCAGTAATTCTACAATGTCTAACTGCAACTCTGAAATAGGCCACGATTTCAGAACTTGGTATATAGTCTCTCAGAAAGTCACTCAAAAGACACTTGAAAGATTTAGAAGATGCATTGCAATTAAGTTTTTCAAAAAGTAATTGCACAGGAAGCATGCAGGGCCTGAAGAAATGGTTTCACCAATTAAATATTGAATTGTGTAAGATAGAGATGTTAGTAATAAAAGCAGTTTCTGTAAGTTGGTAGTTTCCCCCAAAAGGACCAATGAGAACTCCACTGTCCTATATACATTCTCAACTGTGATATTTTCAAACTTTGATCTATTGTAGTTTTACTCTGTGAGCCCATTTAAAACAGTGTGCTAACCAACGATGCTCCGGTAGACTGTTGGGGAAGGAAGACCAGCACAGCAATTCATCTTTCCTTCCCAGGAACAGTGCGAAATGCTTTGCAGCTAGTCTAAACCTTGTTTTCTTTGTCCTGCTCCCCTGCATGAAAAGTTTCATTTGCATCTTCTCTAACATTCTGTAGATTACCAACCATATTCTCTCCAACGTCAAGGGTGAAAATAATGATTTTGACTTATTGCCCCCACAAGACGATAATGGGCAAATCGTCATGAAAAAGCTATCTGAAGACTCAAAACTAACTACTCGGAAAATATGACTAAGCCTCACCTAGGGATGATAATAGTTCAGTGTTGAATTCTAACACTTACTGGTTTTGGTGAACTGCTCAAAGTCCTGAACTGAGAATGATTCTGAGCCTGGACCCAAGCTGCGTAAGAAAGATTGTCATGACCCCTTAGCACGGTCTGTAATAGGCACAGAGTGGGATATACATCTATTAATAGTTTTAAATATTTTTTATAACTCAATTATCTCATTTAATTTTCATATTTTCCTATGAGTTGTACCATATTTTTTAATTTGAACTAGTGGCAAAATATAAATATTGTATGTATACTAAAAATTATATATAAATATTAAATGTTATATGCAATAGCTTATGAATCAGCTATTTATGGTTGAGAATACATTCCTTAAACGGCCAATAACATAACTACCAACTTGGCAATGAAATCATCCCCTTCAGTCCTCAAATCAGCAAACTGATGGGAGTAAGAGAGAAAAAAACCTGGAACAAATGGTAATATTGACTTCGGTTAAGAAAACTTCCTAAGGAGAATGGCTAGAAAGAGCACTTGTCCTTGCCTCATAAACAATGCAGCCTCAGTTATAGTTCCTGAATAAATAAACAAATGAATAAACTCGGAATTATGAGATTTAGATTGAAGTTGTATGATCTTATATAATTTTCTCGATCTCTGAATTTGCTTTATTTTGCTTCTTTTTGCCTTTAAAATAGGATGGATGGACTATATTACCTCTAAATTCTCCTGGATAACCCTATCTTTAGGGATTCTGTGTATTTTTTTGAAGATTTTATTTATTTATTTGACAGAGAGATAGAGAGCAGAAGTAGGCAGAGAGCAGGCAGAGGGAGAGGGAGAAGCAGACTCCCCGCTGAGCAGAGAGCCCGATGTGGGGCTCAATCCCAGGATCCTGGGAATCATGACCTGAGCCAAAGGCAGACGCTTAACCGACTGAGCCACCCAGGCGCCCCAGGGATTCTGTATATTTATTTATTTATTTTTATTTTTATTTATTCATGAGAGAAAGAGAGAGAGAGAGGCAGAGGGAGAAGCAGGCTCCGCAAGGAGCAGGGAGCCCGATGTGGGACTTGATCCCAGGACCCCAGGATCATGACCTAAGCCGAACGCAGATGCTTAACCATCTGAGCCACCCAGGTGCCCGATTCTGTATATTTAAAGGAAATTCTAAATTTGTGTAAAGTCATGTCTGCATACACTTTGGATTGGCATGACATTTGACAAGCAACAAATATGTTTATGTGTAGACATACATAACGAATATACCCTAATCTACATAAGTATCACTTTGTCTGATAAGTGATGAAAAATAACACTGATCAATTGACTTCTAAGCTTTGAGTATGATAGTAATGAGGTCCAAAGAGTTGGTTTGATATGTATTTCCTAGTCATGTGACATATAATTAAAACTCTGACCATAGATCTTTTATTTTTTTTTTTTTAAAGATTTTGTTTTTATTTATTTGACAGACAGAATAGCGAGAGCAGGAACACAAGCAGGGGGAGTGGGAGAGGGAGAAGCAGGCTTCCTGCCGAGCAGGGAGCCCGATGTGGGACTCGATCCCAGGATCCTGGGATCATGACCTGAGCCGAAGGCAGATGCTTAACGACTGAGCCACCCAGGCGCCCTGACCATAGATCTTTTAAAACAGTATTATTTTGTTTATTGTTTTTATTGATTATAAAGATTGGAGGAAATAGGAGGAAGATTATGTGAGACTGAGTGAAGGTATATCTCTCTAAATCTTTGCCTGCTCTATTGATAAAGCATCATATTTCATATGGAATATGCTAACGTTGATAAGGAAGTGGAGTAGATTCTGGTTACTTGTTGATATATTTCAGTATCAATAAACCTGTGTCTCCAACAATATATATTTGGTATCTGTATTAATGTATTTTATTTTTTAAGATTTATTTATTTATTTTAGAGAGAGAGAGAGAGAGAAGGAGAACGGGGAAGGGGGCAGCAGGCAGAGGGAGAGGGAGAGAAAGTCTTAAGCAGACTCTGTGCTGAGCATGGAGCCCAATGCAGGGCCCGATCTCACGACCCTGAGATCATGAACTGAACCGTAATCAAGAGTCGGATGCTAAAGCAACTGTGCCATCTAGGCATCCCTGTAATAATGTATTTTAAAGTGCTTACGTAGATGTTCAGTACTATGTACTACATAGGCATTGAACTATATATTAATTTTAGTATTAAGTATTATAAAGGGAATTTACTCAGAAAAAGTGGGAATATTGCCATGCATTTTAATATTTTACAGTATCAATGTATGACTCATCTAGAAATAAATTCAGAGATAATATATAATCTGCTTTTAAGGAAGAAAATATAAGTCATTCATTAATTTAAGATCTAAAAATATAAAGAAGGCCATATTTTTTTCTCCAATACCAAAGCAATTCTTCTCGCAGTCTCCACTGCCTTACCATACACATGAGTATTTTGAGTTCCCTATGAACAAGGGGGAAAGACCAGGAAACAGTTTGTATCCAGATCTTTCTAATTCAAAACCTTCTAGTAATATTCAGGATACGCACAATCCATATTTGTATCATTACTAAGAATATGGCAAGTGTAGAAAATGAAGAAGACTATCTTTCTACAGAGATATGCAATGAGAATAGAAGAAACACTAATTAATAATTCAGAGCCATTCACCCTAGTGTATTTTATCTCATGGAGCACTGACCCACAGTTTCTAGGTTGTCAATATTTCCATTGATATATTCAAGGATATTATTGACTATTATTGCCCATGTTAAGTTTTGTACTAAGGACTATTACTCATGCACTAACTTCAATTCTCACCTTCTTATAGAGACGTTCTCTCAAAGATGGACAACTTCTTAATAAATCATATTTAATCTGAGAGGAAAATTATGCAGTTTATATCTATCTATCTGTTTTCAATCTAAAAATCTTCTTCCTGTCTTGATTTTAAGAAGCATACTGCCTACTGTCAAAGAAAAACTTTCTTTTGTGTATCTTATATTTGGCTCTTCAACATATTTGATGAATAGAAGTAATTTCAACTTACTAAGAACCCTTGTCATTAATTGTATAGATTGTAATTGATTTTGTAGTAGATACCTCAGAAATGTTAAATATTAGTACAGACTTTTTTGTGTTTTTCTGGAATAAAGTATTAGATTAATAACATGTTTTTTTCTACAGAATGCCTTTTCAGTGTTCTATATATTTTAAGGGGTATTATGGCCATTTTGGAAGAAGGACACAAAGCCAGGTCAGAACATACCTTCGTTCTTGTATTCCTCAGGTGGAAAAAAATCACACTCAAAAAGTTAAGTTACTACCAAAATAAGTAGGGAATCTTACCAAATGGAGGCATTTGGTTATTTAGGGAGAAGATAATTGATTATTCAAGTTAACATTGGAATAACTATATTTATTTATTTATTTGTGTATTTATGGTTATATATGCATTTATTTATTTTTAAGAAATGCATGAAACCATTTAATTGCCTCAGGCAAGAAGAGACAAGAAAATGTATTGGTTCATTAAGATTTATCATCAACCACAGATTGCTCAATCTGATAATTGTCATGGCACAGAGCTGTAGGATTGACATAGAAAAGTCATCAAAATTCACTAGAATGTCAATGGAATGACAGGTATTATTATTACAGACAACTGTTAAACAAGTTAATAAAGTATTTCAGAGAACTTCACAGCAGATAGAAAATGACAATGAAAACATTCATTAAACAGACATTTCTTAGATATATGACTTTAAAGCATTTACTGATGTCTAGAGATTTACAATGTTTTCTTTCTTTTTTCTTATAAAAATGTTTGCAATTGTGTTAGAAAACACACTAAAATTAATGGAACTGCTAGGAAGAGAAAGGGGCAATTTTGCAAGATGGCAAGTGTCTGAGGTTTAAAAGAAAAGAAAAGGGCCCTAATGTTGTTTTTATCTGATTAAGCCTAGATGAATAGAAATACAACTCAGCTCTTCTACACGGATGCCTCTGAGCTCATTTCATGACAAGAGCTGTATCTCAGGCTTTCGTACAGAATTTAAAAACAAAAAATAACCATTGTTTAAATTTAAGAATTCATAAAAGCCTGAGTTAAATTTTTAATGTAGAAGTATGGCTGCTTTATATAATGAAAAGTTTTGATTAATCAACTTCTTTATGAAAAAGATGAAAATTGATAATAAACATGTAGCATTTTTGTAGAAATATAACAACTAGCACATTTATTCAGTATGCCAATATTCAGGAAATTTTTTAATTTAATTTAATTTTTTTGATTATTTGTATACCTTTGTTTTTTATAATTTTTTTTATTTTATTTTTTCATCATGACAAGTGTACTCTTCAATTCCCATCCCCTATTTCCCCCATTCCCCCACCCACCTCCCCTCTGGTAACCATCAGTTTGATCTCTATAGCTGAGTCGGTTTCTTGGTTGTCTCTCTCTTTTTTTTCCTTTGCTCATTTGTTTTGTTTCGTAAATTCCACATGAGTGAAATCATATGGTATTTGTCTTTCTCTGACCGACTTATTTCACTTAACATTATACTCTCTAGCTCTGTCCATGTTTTGCAAATGGCAAGATTTCATTCTTTTTTATGGCTGAATAATATCACCTCTTCTTTATCCATTCATCTGTCCATGGATACTTGGGCTGCTTCCATAGTTTGGCTATTGTAAATAATGCTGCTGTAAACATAGGGACACATATATCTCTTTGAATTAGTGTTTTGTATTCTTTGGGTAAATACGTAGTGCAATTGGTGCATCATAGGGTAGTTCTATTTTTTAACTTTCTGAGGAACCTCCATACTGTTCTCTAGAGTGTCTACACCAGTTTGCATTCCCACAAGCAGTGCCAACACCTGTTGCTTCTTTTGTTGTTGATTTTAGCCATTCTGACAGGTGTGAGGTGATATTGTAGTTTTGATTCACATTTCTCTGATAGTAAGTGATGATGAACATCTTTTCATGTGTCTGTTGGTCATCTGTATGTCTTCTTTGGAGAAATGTCTGTTTATGTTTTCTGTCCATTTTTAATTTGATTATTTGTTTTTTGGGTGTTGAGTTTTTATAAGTTCTTAATATCTTTTGGATACTATCCCTTTATCAGAATGTCATTTACAATATCTTCTCCCATTCTGTAGGTTGCCTTTTAGTTTTGTTGATTGTTTCCTTCGCTGTGCAGAAGCTTTTAATTTTGATGTAGTCCCAATAGTTTATTTTTTGCTTTTGTTTCCCTTGCCCTAGGAGACACATTTAGAAAAAAGTTGCTTTGGCTGATGTCAAAGAAGTTACTGTGTTCTCTTCTAGGATATTTATGGTTTCAGGTCTCACATTTAGGTCTTTCATCCATTTCGAATATGTTTTTGTGTATGGTGTAAGAAAGTGGTCCAGTTTCTTTCTTTTGCATATAGCTGTCCAGTTTCCTCAACACCATTTATTGAAGAGACTGTCTTTTTCCCACTGGGTATTCTTTTCTGCTTTGTCGAAGATTAATTGACCACATAGTTGTAGGTTCATTTCTGGGTTTTCTATTCTGTTCCATCAATCTCTGTGCCTATTTTTGTGCCAGTACCATATTGTTTTGAATACTACAGCTCCATAATATAACTCAAAGTCTGGAATTGTGATACCTCCAGCTTTGCTTTTCTTTTTCAAGATTGCTTTGGCCATTCAGGGTCTTCTGTGGTTACATACAAATTTTAGGAATCTTTGTTCTAGTTCTGTGAAAAATGCTATTGGTATTTTCAATAGGGATTGTATTAAATGTGTAGATTGCTTTGGATAGAGATATTTAACATTTGTTCTTTCAATCCATGAGCATGGAATGTCTTTCCATTTCTGTGTCATCTTCAATTTCTTTCATCAGTCTTTTATAGTTTTCGGAGTACAGGTCTTTCACTTTGGTTAGGTTAGGTTTATTCCTACATATCCTTTTTTTAAAAGATTTTATTTATTTATTTGACATAGAGCACGAGCAGGGGGGAGGGGCAGAGGCAGAGAGAGAAACAGACTCCCCGCTGAGCAGAGAGCCCAGTGCGGGACTCGATCCCAGGACCCTGTGATCATGATCTGAGCCAAAGGCAAATGCTTAACAGACTGAGCCACCCAGGCACCCTATTCCTACATATCTTACTATTTTTGGTGCAGTTGTATATGGAATTGTTTTCTTAATTTCCCTTTCTGCTATTTCATTATTGGTGTGTAGAAGTGCAACAGATTTCTTTACTTTGATTTTGTATCCTGCAACTTTACTGAATTCAGCTTTTTGGTGGAATCTTTTGGGTTTTCTATATATAGTATCATGTCACCTGCAAATAGTGAAAATTTTACTTCTTCTTTATGGATTTGGATGCCTTTTCTTTCTTTTTGTTGTCTGACTGCTGAGGCTAGGATTTGCTATGTCAAATAAAAGTGGTGAGAGTGGACATCCTTGTCTTGTTTTCTCCTGACCTTGTCAGGTTTTCTCCTGACTTTAGGAGAAAAGCTCTCGTTTTTCACGATTGAATATGATATTGGTTGTGCGTTTTTCTTATAAGGTTTTTATTATATTGAGATATGTTCTCTCTAGATCTACTTCCCAGAGGGATTTTATCATGAATGGATCTTGTACTTTGTCAAATGCTTTTTCTACATCTATTAAAATTCTTGAATTTTTTTCTTTTTTTTATTATGTTATGTTAATCACCAAACATTACATCATTAGTTTTTGATGTAGTGTTCCATGATTCATTGTTTGCGTATGACACCCAGGGCTCCATTCAGTACGTGCCCTCTTTAATACCCATCACCAGGCTAACCCATCCCCCCCACCCCCCTACCCTCTAGAACCCTCAGTTTGTTTCTCAGAGTCCATAGTCTCTCATGGTTCGTCCCCCCCTCCAATTAGCCCCCTTCATTTTTCCCTTCCTGCTATCTTCTTTTTTTTTTTTAAACATATAATGTATTATTTGTTTCAGAGGTACAGGTCTGTGATTCAACAGTCTTACACAATTCACAGCGCTCACCATAGCACATACCCTCCCCAGTGTCTATCACCCAGCCACCCCATCCCTCCCACCCCCCACCACTCCAGCAACCCTCAGTTTGTTTCCTGAGATTAAGAATTCCTCATATCAGTGAGGTCATATGATACAATTACAAACCCTCATCATTGAAAGATTCTTATTTATTCTTAGAACAGTGTTGGGTTAATGAGTCAAATGTCCAAAAGTCCTCTGTTTCACATTTAATTATATATATATATATATATATATATATAATTTTTTCTTTTTAATCTGAGACAGCTTCTAATTTGTGAAAGCATCACCTTAAATCTACTTGTTATTAAAATACCATAAATACTAGAATTTGCATCCTATTAACCCACCCAATGCTCATCAAGAATTCTGTATTTCTTGGGAGGCCTTACATTCTTAAGATTCATAGAAGATGTGTGTTTTATACTGTAAGGGCTCCTTGATTCTTAGAGACCATTTTCAGTTCTCAGACAAATGTTCTTCCTGGTGGTTAGACTACTAGAGACCTGGTAACCCTCAGAATCTAGTCTTCCTGATCCAGTTTATAAACATGCCTATTCCTTGCAAGTTTTGCAACCTATATTAGCCAAGTCTTCTTAACTATCTGAATCTAAACCACCTTCAAGGGATGCCTAGGTAGCTCAGCCGGTTAAGCATCCGATTCTAATTTTGGCTCAGGTCATGATCTCAGGGTCATGAGATTGAGCCTGCACTGGGCTCTGCACTCAGCAGGGAGTCTGCTTAAAATTCTCTCCCCCTCCTGCTGCTCACACACTCTCTCCCTTTCTCTCTAAAATAAATAAATGAATCTTTTAAAAAAAGATTCATTTATTCTTCAATATTATTCTTCAATATTCTGTCACATTACATTTACGCACATTGTACTTATCCTGATACAGTCATCGATATAACTTTCTTCTCTAATAAATGGATGTAATTGGAGATAGAGAACTTTATACAACCCACAGGCTTTAGACCCAATAGTGATATGTTTATAGAAGTAAAAAGTATAATATTAAATGTACATTTTATGCACAATGATTTAAAAAGGAAGCAAATTTTGGGGCACCTGGGTGGCTCAGTTGGTTAAGCGTCCAACTCTTGATTTTGGCTCAGGTCATGATCTCAGGGTTGTGAGATCGAACCCCACATTGAGCTCTGCACTGGGGTGGAGCCTGCTTAAGCTTCTCTCTCCCTCTGCACCTCCCCCCTCTAAAAAAAAAATAAAAATAGAAAGGAAGGAAATGTTAGTAGCATGAAGAAATTGTATAAAATTCTATAAAAAATGAATAAATAGTTGAATTAGTGTATCAAATTTTTAAGTGTTCTTTCCTTAATGTTTTCTGATCTTGAATAACTTTTTTTCGATTTCATTTTTAGCCATGCAATGCTACTTGAGTAAATTGTTTATTTTTCCACTGAGGCTGAGTTTTAGCATGCTAAAATCTTACTTAAAATTTTTAATGCCAGGGAATCTCAGGTAAACAGGTCATCATAGGGCAAGGTAACAAATTGTAAGTTTTAAACAGATTCTAATATATATTGTCCCTCTCTTGAAAGGTATGCAAAGTACAATAAGGAAATATATATTAAAATGTCCTAATGCTAAAATGTTGCTTATATTATAGATAAGTGGATGTGAGTCAAGGGTATCTGATATGAGGATCCATGTAATCAGTACACACCAATAACTCCTTGGTAAATTAATCTTGAGAAATTATTATAGGTTAATAAAAAATAAAATAGAGGGCATATTTAAAAACTGATCCTATTCTTTATCTCTTATAATTTGCATTTCTTTTTTAAAAAAACATAATATTTTTTACTAATTTTAACCCTCCAGTATGGATATGATTAAGGGCCTTTCCTTTCTCCTTAGCAGATAGAATTTTGAGTAGAAATGATTTCTAACTTACTTAAATTACATATTTTGTAAGACCAGGGTACACCTGCAAAATTTATAGAACAATCCACAGTACTAAGCCTTCCACACTATCAATGAACATCTGGTCTCCTCCTTATTTAATAAGAGGATTCAGAGTTTTTTAAAAATGTTGCTTCATGAGAATAATTGATTTAGATGCTAGGAGTAAATGTGGCAAAGAGTGTGTGTTGAGAGGGTAGGATATCAGAATAGGAATGTTCTACCATGAGACAGAGACAAAACTTGATAGAAAAAAGAGAACAAAGGTTTCCTTGTCTGTCAGACTTTTCAGACCATTTGTTATAGTAATGTGCATAGTGCGTAGTATTTTCCTCTATTTAATTCCTCATGGACCACTTTTTTAATGAAGAACCTATCTCTTACTGGTATTTTGGAGAAGATACTATGTGACAGGTGATCCTAAATCCTGATTTAGATTTTAATCCAGTGAGAAAGAACAAAAATAAAATATTCTATATGTATGTTATACATACGCATATATATTTTTATAAATGTGTGTATATATACATATACATATGTTTATCTGTATGTGTATATATGTGTGTATAGATATACACACAGAAACACATAAATAAATTGACACATAAACATAAAAATTACAAAATATAACATGTATAATGCAGCTGCAGTTCATGAGCTAAGGAAAAATAATAAAGAACATCCCATTTGGATTGGATGAGTCAAGACTTTTGTGAGGAGGAATTCAGAGATGATCTCTAAATGTGAATGTCTTATTTTGCAAAATTTCCAAAAAATAAATACACACATCCCAGGTATATGAAATCAGGGTATTTCCTTTGTGTATTTTTCTTTATCCCATTTATATAGGTGGAAAAAATTTTTAAGCATTTAAATTATTTCTAGGAAAAAAATGCTTTACAACAACTTCTACCTTTTTCACCAGGTGCAAAGGAAATCTCTGCTTCACACTTGGCCACATTTGACAGTGGTAATCTGTTTTCTGCTTCTGGCACTTGCCTGTTATAGATGTAACTCTTGTTGTCTGCCAGGTTCCATGGGAATATTTTGGGGAGTCCTCCCAAAAGTATGTTAAACAGGAATCTTCATTTTTTATGTGGTTACATGATATTGCCTGAAATTATCTTCAGAGAAGGAAATATGAGATGCATGTTTTCAACACTTCACTCCATCCAGGTTTCAGACTTATTATACAAAAATAATGTTTCTATGTATCTTGACAGATTTTTTTTTATAACAATGGGGAGAACTAATGGAGTCTAGTCTCATCTTTGGACTCTAAGATGTCATGATTATATTTAATCTTAGTGCTGTGTGGTCTCAGCCAGTCGGTAACCAGTATTGTGACTGGACCGGCCCTTGTGGGTCTTGATTTCAAGATACCTTCAGCAATAACCACCAGGACACTGAAGAAGAAAAAGAGGTTTATTATTCACAGGTATTGGTAAGCATGAGGCACATCTGGGACCACACAGAGCAGCGCGTGCCTGGGGATCTGCTTTAATGGGTGTTGAGTGTGGGGGCCTAGGCTTTCTAGGGTTCCTTTTGCATTGATGAATTGAAAACCTAGGAGTGAGAATTCAAAATTCAGGAAGAGTAAAAAGCAAGAGGCCCCAGTGGTCAGTTAAGAGAGATCAGCCAAGATTTCTAAAACAAAGGAGCCTCGTGGAGGGGAGACACCTATCTCTTTATCTAGTCGGTGGCCAGCAATTGTTCCTTCAGGATGGCTGTCTTTGAAGTGGATGCCTCAGCAAGCAAAGCTTCAGTAGGGCACTTGCATTACAGAAAAGAAAAGGCAACTGTTAAGGCTTACACTACACTTAGACATGTTTCATACTTGGCATTACATCATCTATCCCCTCGGTTATTTTGTCCTTAGTCTCTGTTTTGCTTGTACATCCGTACTCCTGTCAGGACTTCTCAGGGTCACCTGTCTCTGTTCAGCTGTTGTCAGCCCATGGCTTGAAGGCTGAAGACCTGCTTCTTCCCTGCTGGGGCCCCAGCTCACCTGGGTACCGGTTTCCAAAAGCAATCAGTCCCTCCATTTGCATCTTTTTCCTTTCCTCCTTCCATGAATCTTATACCCATTCTTCCAAAAGTTGTCGTGACAGCCTCTCTAGCCTCTGCACTAGCTCTCTGCTCTGACCTTCTGCCACGTACTGTTTGTTCTCGCCATTTAATGCTCAGTAAGTCACGTACTTACTCACTCTTCCCTTTCCAGGTAGCCAGTGTCCGGGTCCTGGCGTTCAGGTGTGAACGAGAGCCCCTCTCCTCTCACACAGTGCACGAGTTAGACTAGGGAGGAGGCAGGGAGCACAATTAAAACACACGACCTGCTTTACAAATCATACAGCATTAAAAACAATAAAGCAGACCTGTAAATAATACTGTAGAAAGATACCCTGCCCGCACTTCTTTCTTAGATAAAAATTGCAGCAAGAAACGTGAACTATGACTCCATTTCTCCAAAAAAATAATAAAATGATCAATGTTTATACATATATGTGTGTGGCTGCAAGAAATTCGATAAAGATGAGGAGA
The DNA here is from genome assembly GCF_004348235.1 of Phoca vitulina. Lineage (NCBI taxonomy): Eukaryota > Metazoa > Chordata > Mammalia > Carnivora > Phocidae > Phoca > Phoca vitulina. Next base: position 5,822,626 of record NW_022589719.1, on the reverse strand, counting down.
ACCATATAGCAGATTGGTAAATATCATTGCAAGATTTGGGGTTAAAATGTGGAATTAAAATTCTGTAATATTCAAATATGTAATCACTGAACAAGCACACATTGAATAATTAGATCTCACACTGAGCATCTTTAAGTGATTTGGTGATACGGTTGTGACTAATTTTCTTCGTGATTGTTGTAAATTTAATAAAAATTGTATTTCAATATAGTTTTCATAATTTAAACCATCATTTGCAATATAGTTTTGAAATTAAATTTAAGTGTTACTTAAGATAAAATAAAAACAGATCGTAGAGAAAACAATATGTTAGTGCTTATAGAAGCATATAAAAATAAAAGCATTTAGGGGTGAGAAGAACCATGAGACGATGGACTCTGAAAAACAGACTGAGGGTTCTAGAGGGGAGGGGGTTGGGAGGATGGGTTAGCCTGGTGATGGGTATTGAGGAGGGCACGTTCTGCATGGAGCACTGGGTGTTATGCACAAACAATGAATCATGGAACACTATATCTAAAACTAATGATGTAATGTATGGGGATTAACATAACAATAAAAAAATTTTTAAAAAAAAGCATTTAGGGGTGCCTGGGTGGCTCAGTCAGTTACGTGTCTGCCTTTGGCTCAGGTCATGATCCCAGGGTCCTGAGATCGAGTTCTGCAGGGAGCCCGCTTCTCCCTCTTCTCCCAGCTTATGCTCTCTGTTGCTATCTCTGTCTCTCTTTCAAATAAAGAAATAAAATCTTTAAAAAAATTTTTAAAAAGCATTTAATATGGAAGTGCTAAAACTTGAATTCTCTTATCATTACTGATTACATTTATTTTTTTATTATTTTTTTAAAGATTTTATTTATTTATTTGACAGAGAAAGACACAGCGAGAGAGGGAACGTAAGCAGGGGGAGTGGGAGAGGGAGAAGCAGGCTTTCCGGGGAGCAGGGAGCCCGACACAGGGCTGGATCCCAGGACCCTGGGATCATGACCTGAGCTGAAGGCAGACGCTTTAACGACTGAGCCACCCAGGCGCCCCTACTGATTACATTTAAATCCTGTTACCTTTGTATGCTTCAGAACTCTGTCATGAATGAAAATAAATATTCTAGATAAGGGATTCACAAACCTTTTCTATAAAGAGCTGAACAGTAAACATTTCAGGCTTTGAGGGTCATACGGTTTCTGTTAAAACTACTCAGTTCTGTTGTCACAACACAAAAGCAGTCATAGACAATATATTTTTAAAAATTGACATAACAGTGTTCCAATAAAAGTTTGTTTACAAAATCAATCAGTAGGACCAGATTTATCCATGAATTTAGATCATCAGCTTCTGCTCTACACTGTTTAATAGTGATATCATTGGGTATTATTGAGATTTGTAGTAACTTTTACACCTCCTTTAAATATCCAGTGTCTGGCTTTTGTATATGAGTTTTTACATTTTCTGTTTAAAGCCTTGTTTTTTTTAATTTTGTTTTTTTTTTCTGCTTGAACATCCTTGTACTCTATAAAAATAAATAGATCTAAAAATAGCATATATTTTATATTATTTATATATAATATGTGGTTTATATATAATATGAAAATATTTCTATGTACAATTTTTATTTAAATAATATTAAATACACATTACAGTCATGATAACAAGTACAACATTTATAATTTATTTCAGATTAAATATTTCAGGTTATATGGCTGTCAGAGAAACATTTTATTTATTTATGCCAGGGCATAAAAGATCCCCAGTACCTTAATATGCTTAATTTATGTTAAGAGTGGTTCCTATCATCTTTTTTTTTTTAATGATTTTATTTATTTGAGAGAGAGAGAGCACAAGCAGGGGGTGGAAGGGCAGAGGGAGAGGGAGAAGCCGACTCCACACTGAGTGCAGAGCCCAAAATGGGGCTTGGTCCCAGAATCCCAGGATCATGACCTGAGCTGAAGGCAGACATTTAACCAACTGAGCCACCCAGGCCACCCCTCCTATCATCTTCTTTAATTGTTCTTTCCCACTTCAGCATTTGGTTTAGCTATCAGAAAGTCTTCATTCACAAATCAGGTCTGCATGGTTGATTGTTTCAATTATTTGCTAGTAAACATTCATCATGCAATTGATAGGTTTATAAATGGTGACTCCAAATGGTCATCAAAATCAATTTAATGGAACCATGTGTAAGTATATCCTTCATAAAGATCACATAAATAAACTATTTTCCATTTGATCAGTTACATGGCATTCAATTAAAATATTGCTGGAAAATGTCATTTTGATTAAAAAAACCTAATTTGTGGATCTGTAGAGATTACATGTCTACATTGTCTCTTCATGTGCTTAATTTGTTTTATTTGAAGTACATTAAAATGCAGACCATCTGCTTTGATGCCTACATGACTGTCACAGCTATGGTTCCAAATAATTTTAGAACCCTCTTTTTTCCTAGAATATTTTTGGGTTTATATTTACATAGAGTCATCCAATTTTTGAATTTACGAGTGGGAATTTTTTGGATTCATAGGTGTTATAGATTTGGAAGGAACCTGGTATATTATGTGGTGGTTATTTCATCTGACTATATTGACTTCAAGTAGGACAAGAACAACAAAATAAAACTGTCTCGGTTAAAGCCAAGAGAAATTCACTGATATTCCCCCTCTGTTTATTCCATCAGATTCCACAATAGTTAAGCAGCATAATTCACAGGGTTTCAGCATAAATGTTTATATACTACACTTGGACAACAAAGCTGGAGTGTCATAAGGCAAGTTTTCATGCCTGGATATGGATGTACATACGGCCACCCAGAAACGGGCAGTGATTTTGATGCATTCCACAGTCCACTCCAGCAGCCAGTGGTCCTGGGCAACTGCGTAAAGGAATATGTTTCCATTAAGCCAAATGTTATTCCCAGAACTTCAAAGTATTTCACTCTTTGGAAAGATATCCATAATAGTGTGTGATTAAAAACAGCCATAGCTGGGCCAGTTCAGCCTGAAAGCTGAATGGGACTCAGGACAGCTTCTTGTCAAGGCTCCTGTTGTGGTTGCTTTTAGGGTAGAAACACTCATTTCCAAGACATAGATGGCACAGATGACCAAGAGGCATTGCTGACTCTCAGACCAATGGCTGATCCAGACTGTTCCCTTGTAACTAGTGCACCTTTATTTTTTGATATACAAAAAAATATAATTCAGTTGTGCATAAGCCTTGAGAATTAACTTTCTACAGGTTGATGAGAAGTCTTGAATCATGATCATTTGTCCTCTCAACGACAGTTCTTATTCCTATCAGACTATTTAGATAACAAATACATTGTGATTCTCTCTTTACTCTCCTGAGAAGTCCATATATTATTAAACCATCCTGACATAATTAAAAACAAAAATAACAAAATAAAGCTCTAACTGTAATATAAAGGAGACATCAGTGGAAAGTAATATATAATGAATATGTACCTCAAGATGTAAGTTTCTGGGCACAACCTTCTGGCAAAACTAATAAAGTCGAGACATGTGCCTAAATGTAGAATTATATGAGAACAACAGCTTGAAATGTAGAAAGTTATGGAAAGATGTATAGCAATTCAAGTATCACAAGCAGCACTAACCTTGGTAAAGTTCTGAACAGAAAAAAAATGTGTTCCCCCCCCCAAAAAAAAAGTGTTTCCTAAGTTCAGCTGGTAATTGCATGCTTGGAAAATTTAGTGTATACTAAACTCATGAAAAATCTTTCTGTTTATATAAAATGAGTGTTAGGTTCTAGATTAAGATTATTATAAACAGCTTCTTTTTGTTTGTTGGACTGGTTTTCTAAATGAAAGGCTGGCAGGGTTTTCAAAAGTTGCATGAGCTATGGAATATTATTCTTTTGTGGGAGGCAGTCCTGGCTGGGCTTGACAGAATACCTATCTTCCCCATCCCCACTGTCCTCGTACCCCCAGCATCCCCACAGGGCAGTAGTATTTCCTAACCATTGTGCAAACCACAAGGCAACACCATCACCATCAATTTTCAAAATACCTTTTGGAGATGGTACCACCCACGTGAGAAACATAGCTATAGATGGATTTCACAGTGGGCAAACTGCTTAGACTACTGACAGAATAAATTAATTGCAGCCAATCACAAATGTCTGGCCAAAATAAGTGGAAATTTCACCTGGAATACCTTTCTTACCTTGTGTGAAGGGTTCCTCTCCATTCTTTTTTTTTTTTGAAAGCTCCTACTCATTCTTTAAGATTCAGTTGAGAGGACGACTCATCTAGTAAGCTTTTCCTCTAAACTAGTCCCTGTATCCTTCTAGGTTACCAAGAATAGCTTTCTTGGTCCTCATATCTACCTTATAATGAAATAATTGGTTTCCATATCTATCTCTCTGAATCAGCTATAAGTATTCCCAGAAGAGAGAAGTGTCCTCATAATTAGTGTCTGTTTGAAATAAGCATTAATTGTTACTTAGTGTTGAGAATGAGTTTAGCCATTTATCATTAATTTTCCCACTTAACTAAAATTTTTGAGTTTTGTTTTACCTCGTTTTGGATAACTGATAAGCTATGACCTCAGTTCCTATAATTTAAGAAACTCATTAGTGGTCTTCCAACTTTTAAAGTTACTTTTCTTTTTTTTTTTTTTTCCTCCTCCTCTCCCCCACCCAACTGTAGGAAAGGAGAAAGTCATTAAGCATTTATTTTTAGGTTTCTGCGGTACTATTGAAGTTCAATCGGATGTAAAACCTAACAGACAGCCCCAAATTATCAGGATTATCTCAAGGGACCCTGAATTAGATACTGAAAGTTGACAGAAACTGAAATGAGCTGGACTTAGCTGTTGGCTCAGTCTTGCCACGCCAACAGTCATTTCCGTTTTGTCCCACCTGGAGTGGTCCCACGCCACCCCCTCAAGGAGAGCGCTGGGCAGCAGCAGGGTGGCTGTTTTCTGGGAAGCAACTGGTTTTGCCATTTGCTTCCAGACTCACACAGACTCTAGCAAACTTGACATTAAACACTGGTGGGTCCTGAGTTGGGTGAAAGCCCGTGAAGGAGGGGCCGAGTTCATCAGGGTTCTTCCCTCCTTTGCGTGGGGTCATACGTGGCCTCCAGCTTTTTCTTCCATCGCTTGACCTTCTGTTTCTTTTTCATTGGTGACCCCTTCTAAAGTCTTCTTGCCCATGGCTTTACTGGCCTCTTCCTTTGCATCCTGCTCTGCAAACTTCTTGAACATGTTGGCATATATCCTGCGATCCCGCTCGTTGTGCTCCTTAGCCTTTTTCTGGCACATGGAGATCTGCAGTCGTGCAGCCTTATTCTGGGGATTAACTTCCAGCACTTTCTCAAAGTCGCCCTTGGCCGACTCAAACTCGTTCATGAGCAGCTGGGCTTCCCCCCTCCTGTACAAGCCCTTCTCATTGGCACTGTCTAGTCCAAGGGCCTTATCACAGCATTCCACAGCTTTGGTGTATTCTCTAAGCTTCAGGTAGCACATGGCCAGGTTCAGGAAGGCAGCAAGCAAAAACGACTCAGAAGCTTTAGACTCCTTTTCTGATAAGCCATATTCCATCTCTAACCAGGATACGATCTTCCCATATTGAATCACTGCCTGCATGTACTTGCCTCCCTTGAAGTACACAGTCCCCTTCTCTTTAACAATGGCAGCCTGCTCCAATTTTTCTTTGGTGTCCATCTCCCAGGATTCCTTGGCCTTTTCGAAGCTCTTAAGTGTCACTTCATATATAAGCTCAGCATTAGGTTCAATGCCAAATTTAGGCTTCCCTGCCTCTCCAAAACCATATCGTGGTCCAAGATATAAAATACAATGTTCTTCCCGTTGCATTTTCTCCAGGGCTTTGTCAATTCCAATTGGAATGTCATGGTCTTCTCCTTCCCCAACAATGAATACCACATCTCTGCAATCAAACATCCTTCCATCATAGCGGCCTTCCAGGTGGATTTCAACTGTTGCTCCTTCGTTTGGGTTTGAATATCCTTCTCCTTTCTGTTTGATTCTTCGGTAATGCCTCCATCTTCAAATAAATCCTCTCCTTTGAAATCAAGGAGCTCAATTTCAAAAAAGAGAGTTGCATTTGAGGGAATTTTGGGGAGACTGCCTGCTGAGCCATATGCATATTCTGGTTTGCAGAGTAAATGGCAGATCTCTCCTTTCTTCATAGTAGCCACCCCAATGTCCCATGCCTTGATGACTTGGCCTTTGCCAAGACTAAAGACAAATGGTTCATTTCTATCATGACTGGAATCAAACTTCTTTCCATTTGACAATTTCCCTTTGTAATGGACATAAACTTTGTCTCCAATCATTGGTGTTTCCTCACTATTCCCCACTCTTTTGACAATCTTTAATACTCCTCTATCTTTTTTAGAGGTGATATCCTCTCCACGTTCAGCCACAGCTGCTGCTGGGTTTTCTCCATTGTTCTTGGCACCTTCATCAGTAGTCATGGTCTTTTATAAGTAAGAAAACCGTAAAATGCCCAGATCTTAAGTAGTCAGCTCAGTAAGTTTGAACAAGCGCATACACCAACAACTGGTGAATCTGGATGTTCCTTGTACTAGGTCTTGCAACTTTTTTGTGCCTGGCTTCTCTTGCTCTGAATAACATTTCTGAGATTCATTTATGTTGTGTGAAGCAGCAGTTCATTCCTGTCGCCGTGGTTGCTCCTCGGCCCCGTCTCTCTCTGCCTCACCCGCGCGCCACTCGGCCCCCAGCCCGCCCAGCAGGCCGTCCGCGCGCTGGACGCCACCGCCCGAGACTTTAAAGTTATTTTTCTTCAGAAATTTGGAATGATTAAGAAATAAGACAAGCATGATTGACAAAGAAATATATATATATGAAACACTATATGTGTTATATATGTTAGCATATATATATGTGTATATGTATATATACGGTTCTTTATAAAATATATTATTTAATCAATTAAATACAAAATTGATTAATAAATAATATTTTTTTTTCTAGATTGGCAACTGAAATTTACTTTGTCAATTGAAACTAGTAAAATTGCATTTTTATTTTTTCATTCCATACTCTGTTTTAAGAGGTAGGGATATAGAAGTGAATAAAAAAAATGAAAAAAATGAAAGCATCTGTCTTCATGGAGCTTATATTCTAGTGGGATGATGTATGTGAAAATGTTAATACACTATACAATATAAATAAATACATTTTTTTATTATCGCTATTCATCCTATTCTGATTTAAAAAACTATAGGGATATTTTGTTGGTGTAGGGACAGGGAAAGTTGGAGGACATATTAACTGGCTGAATTAAACTAAGTGCTTCGAAATTGTTTTTGAAATGTGGAACACACACTGATTGTCCTTGTCATGGCATTTCTTTGCTTAACAATACCTTTTTTATAGAAATTTCTTGAAATGATTAACTTTAGCCCAGCATTTGTTCAATCTGTAATGATAGATGGATATTCAATAGGATAAATTGTTTTCCTTTTGATATTCTTTGATTGTGGGCTTGAATGAAATTTACATTGTAACTTTAAAACTAGTAGCTACACTGCCCTCTCTGACTTAGAGCTATCACATGCTTTGTGCCTCAAGAATTTAAAATTGCTCATGCTGCATTGGAAGGGATATAAGGAAAAGTAGTTTAGAACAGTCTTTATCAGGGGTGCCTGGATGGCTCAGTTGGTTAAGCGGCTGACTCTTGATTTTCGGCTCAGGTCATGATCTCAGGGTTGTGCCATGATCTCAGGTTGTGAGATCAAGCCCCACGTTGGGCTTCACGCTGGGCACGGAGCCTGCTTAAGATTCTCTCTACCTTTGCCCCTTCCCCTCTCAAAAAGAGAGAGAGAGAGAGAGAAAAGAAGAGTCTTTATCGAATGTAATAAATATTTGTTATTTCTACCTTTCAGCTAGCCTATTTTTGTTTCTTCTTTTGGTCATCACACCATGATTTTTTCTAGGGGACACACTCCTCCTCCACATAAGCTTATTTGATGTGGGTAGCATTGACTCCACTCAGTAAATTGATGAATAACACATGGCACAGTTCTAACCAATGAAAATTCAGTTTACAGTTTACTGCATGAGCTTGACTACCTAGTTAGAAATACATAACTTTTGCTGGAAGTAATAGGAGAAGGGTAGAGATTACCAGTAGAACAGAGCTTATTGATGAATAAATTCCAACAAGGGAGAGAACAGAGTTAAGTTGTAGAAAGAGAAATACTGAATTGAATGATATAGCATGCCTGGATACAACTATTCCTGAAGCTCTACATTTCTGTATTTTTCAGTTACGTGTATCTAGAACTATTGTCATTAGTCACTTCCCATAATATTTGACTCTTTTTGCTCTGCCATGAATATTCTGACTTTTTTAAAAAAATGTCATTTTGTTACTACTTATAAATCAAAACAGCAAACAGAAATATATAATTGTCCAAGCTTAGATCACATGTTCATGACATAGCTGCCAAGGAAAGGGAAAGTTAAATAAATTCCTATCATTGTCTTCTGTAGGAAAAGGCAGATCCTTTTTATAAAATATTTAGGAATCCTCCAAATATGAACTTTGGTCAAATGCTGGATAGACTAAATGTCCACTATAATCTTTCTGAAACACAACTTTATATATTTGTAAGTCCTACCTAACCTAATATTATTTACTTATTTTATTACATTTATTAATTAATTTATTATTATATGTTTTCCTCTTACACACATTAAAAATCTCTCGATCTGAATTATGGGAATTATTAATTAAATCAATGTGACCTCCATCAGAAGGTAGTCTTAAAGTTAAAGTCAAAATTCACTCCAAAGGAAGAGAACTGTATTGTTCACTGTAATTCATACATACTTTGAAAGCAGCTGTAGTTTATGTGGCAAGCCAGTCTATAAACAGAGAAGGAAATAAATGGCGAAGTATAATTGGTAGAGGGAACAAAGTTGAGGATTTGGGGGTGATGTTTCTAGTTTTTACTTTGTACACTTTTATCTAGGCATCAGATACATCTGAAATAGTAATAATAGTAATAATAGTAATAGTAATGTTTGGCCTTTAATATCTGGTGTCAGCTGGACTTTGTAACACCCCTCTCTTCAGGTGGGGACACAGGGTCCCTTATTGGAAAGTGGAAAGGAAATAGTAACTAAAAGTCTTCCTTTCTAAGTTTCTGACATCCTAAGACCACCACTACTGATAAAACAAGAATAGGAAAATTGTTATCATCATCTGAGTTTTGTTGCATAAGTGAAGTTGTGAACAAATCCATTTTTTTTTACTGAGTATTTAAAATTCCCCCCAGTTCTTTTGATTTTGCATACACAGAGTTCACATTTAATACATTTGCCATAACATACGCTGATTTCTCAACAATTCCCATAGTAAATGCCCATAGCTTGAAAAACAGGAAGCTGCTTATTCTACAAACTCCAAAGGCATGCTGAGTACCTTTCTTAGGAACAGATAATTTATTTATTTATTTTTTAGATGATACATTTATTTTTTTTATTTTTTTATTTTTTTAATTTTATTTTATTATGTTATGCTAGTCACCATTCATTACATCATTAGTTTTTGATATAGTGTTCCATGATTCATTGTTTGCATATAACACCCAGTGCTCCATGCAATACGTGCCCTCCTTAATATCCATCACCGGGCTAACCCATTCCCCCACCCCCTCCCCTCTAAAACCCTCAGTTTGTTTCTCAGAGTCCATACTTTCATGGCTCGTCTCCCCCTCCGATTTCCCCCCCTTCATTTTTCCCTTCCTACTATCTTCTTTTTTTTTTTTTTTTTTAACATATAATGTATTATTTGTTTCAGAGGTACAGGTCTGTGATTCAACAGTCTTACACAATACACAGCACTCACCACAACACATACCCTCCCCAGTGTCTATCACCCAGCCACCCCATGTCTATCACCCAGCCACCCCATCCCCCCAACCACTTCTGCTCCAGCAACCCTCAGTTTGTTTCCTGAGATTAAGAATTCCTCATATCGGGCGCCTGGGTGGCTCAGTTGGTTAAGCGACTGCCTTCGGCTCAGGTCATGATCCTGGAGTCCCGGGATCGAGTCCCACATCAGGCTCCCTGCTCAGCAGGGAGTCTGCTTCTCCCTCTGACCCTCTTCCCTCTCATGCTCTCTGTCTCTCATTCTCTCTCTCGCAAATAAATAAAATATTTTAAAAAAAAAAAAGAATTCCTCATATCAGTGAGATCATATGATACATGTCTTTCTCTTATTGACTTATTTCGCTTAGCATAATACCCTCTAGTTCCATCCACGTAGTTGCAAATGGCAAGATTTCAGGTTTTTTTGATGGCTGCATAATATTCTATTGTGTGTATATGTGTGTGTGTGTGTGTGTGTGTGTATATATATCTTCTTTATCCATTCATCTGTTGATGGACATCTTGGCTCTTTCCATACTTTGGCTATTGTGGACATTGCTGCTATGAACATTGGGGTGCATGTGCCTCTTCAGATCCCTACATTTGTATCTTTGGGGTAAATACCCAGTAGTGCAATTTCTGGGTCATAGGGTAGCTCTATTTTCAACTTTTTGAGGAACCTCCATACCGTTTTCCGGAGTGGCTGCACCAGCTTGCATCCCCACCAACAGTGTAGGAGGGTTCCCCTTTCTCTGCATCCTCACCAACATCTGTCATTTCTTGACTTGTTAATTTTAGCCATTCTGACTCGTGGGAGGTGGTATCTCATTGAGGTTTTGATTTGGATTTTCCTGATGCCAAGCGATGTTGAGCACTTTTTCATGTGTCTGTTGGCCATTTGGATGTCTTCTTTGGAAAAATGTCTGTTCATGTCTTCTGCTCATTTCTTGATTGGATTATTTGTTCTTTGGGTGTTGAGTTTGATAAGTTCTTTACAGATTTTGGATACTAGCCCTTTATCTGATATGTCATTTGCAAATATCTTCTCCCATTCTGTCGGTTGTCTTTTGGTTTTGAGGACTGTTTTCTTTGCTGTGCAAAAGCTTTTTATCTTGATGAAGTCCCAAGAGTTCATTTTTGCCCTTGCTTCCCTTGCCTTTGGCAATGTTTCTAGGAAGAAGTTGCTGCGGCTGAGGTTGAAGAGGTTGCTGCCTGTGTTCTCCTCTAGGATTTTGATGGATTCCTGTCTCACATTTAGGTCTTTCAGCCATTTTGAGTCTATTTTTGTGTGTGGTATGAGGAAATGGTCCAATTTCATTCTTCTGCATGTGGCTGTCCAATTTTCCCAACACCATTTGTTGAAGAGACTGTCTTTTTTCCATTGGACATTGTTTCCTGCTTTATCGAAGATTAGTTGACCCTAGAGTTGAGGGTCCATTTCTGGGCTCTTTATTCTGTTCCATTGATCTATGTGTCTGTTTTTGTGCCAGTACCATACTGTCTTGATAATGACAGCTTTGTAATAGAGATTGAAGTCCAGAATTGTGATGCCACCAGCTTTGCTTTTCTTTTTTAACATTTCTCTGGCTATTCGGGGTCTTTTCTGGTTCCATACAAATTTTAAGATTAAACAAATCCATTTTAAAGGGATGCCTGGGGGCTCAGTCGGTTAAGCATCTGCCTTTGGCTTAGGTCATGATTCCAGGCTCCTGGGATCAAGTGCCACATCAGGGTTCATTGCTCAGTGAGGAGCCTGCTTCTCTCTCTCCCTCTGCCTGCCCCTCCCCCTGCTTGTGCTCTGTCTCTCTCTCTCTGATAAATAAATAAATAAATAAATAAATAAATAAATAAAATCTTTTTAAAAATCCATTTTAAAGGTAAATGTCTTCATCTCTACCCTTCTACCTCAAAGGGAATCTATGCCAAATGCTCTGGTAAATAGATGTTGACTTGTGAACTGATATGAAATGCAGACTCTGAGCCTTGAGTATTTTGAAGATTGAAAAATCTTGCTCAGCATGGGTGGCCACCAAAATGCAATCCAAGGCCATCTACATATCACAACTGAGACAAATTGGGGAATATGTTGTCTAACGTCTAATAAAATGTACTGCTTTAAAAAAAACATCTCTCAATCTGGTAATAGTATTGAGAAATTGTTTGAAAATAAACCCATTTAATTTAGATTTGTGTATTGAAAGGAAACATTAATATTATGAATTTAGTAGAGCAATCCCCAAAATTTTTTTAGTCCATAAAACAGAAATGAGTTACCGTAACTCTAGTGCATCTCTGTAATCTTCCTTCATAAAAATTCATTAATTGCAAAATCACTATGATCCTCCAATTTATATCGTATTAAATTTTGTATTAAACAGGATTCCTTTGGAAGAATTTTGGATAAATTTAATTAAAAGTCTAAGGATCAAGCCTTAGAAAATGAATAAGAAACAGGCAATATGCATTTGATGTAATAAGCAGTAGGTGATATATGCAACTGGTGACTCACTAAATTCTATCCACGAAACTAATAACTAATTCAAATTTAAATAAAAGTTTAAAAAGTAAGCTAAAAAAGATACAAGCAATATAAACCAATATGAATCTTAGTCTACATCTAAGGTCAAGAGAAGGGATTAAAGCACTATACAGAACTATATAGTGTAATAATTGAACTCCAGACTTTCACAGAAAATTTCAGAATCTCAGACTAATTATGGCTGCATAAATTATAAATTATGAATATGTGTTCATCACATTATTTTTAGACCTAAATAAAACCTATCATTGCCCTCAGCCGAAAATATACCACCAGATTTCCTAAGTATAATTGAATTTAAAATGAGAGCAAAAACACCTGCAGAAGCATTCAATCTAAAACTTGAGTTTGCCATGTTTTACTGTTCAAAATATCTCATATTTAAAATGTACTAAACTGACTGTACAGAGCCACTTTATAAGACTACTTGGGCTCTACATGTAGTCAGATATTTTTAAAATCTTTTGAAAAGTGACATATGCCCTTCAAAGATTTAAGTTTGCAAATGATGAGAAATCTTATGTTATCAATAATAAGGAAATCCATAGTGCACAGTGATTAATCTGAAATGTAAACATTATTTCATCAACTCTTAGATATGCAATTTTTTACTTTTAAAGTTTTTGAATCCAAGATACAGCTTACAAAAGTTAGAAACTCTTCATGTATTCTTTCTTTTAATTTTAGAAAGTTGCTGGTACGTCATCATCTTAGTTAAAATACAGATTGTAAGATAAATTCTGCACAGAAAGATTTGCAAAAGCTCCTGTTTTGAAAAACAAATAAGCTATCTCTCTGTACCCAAAATTATGTATGTATTGCTTTAAACTTTAATATGTTTTCTTTTTGTCAGAAACCTGCAGTTTTCAAAGTCAATGCATCCCTCTATAAGGCAAAATAAAGTATTATGATTCAAGAAGTAACTTATACCTAGAGCCATAACAAGGCAAGATAAATTTGCTGTGAAATCATTAGGAAAAATTAGTTAATTCACCCATAATTACTGCTGAGGATATTTGTGCCCTGACCTACTCAATTAAGGCCTGAACACCTGCCACCTTTTCCATGCTATTCTGCTGGGAATCCCCTGGCGAATAAAACAATTTTATCCCAGGAACATGGCTGAATGACTACAGTGATTAAAAACAGATCTCACTCTTATCTCAAATCTGTGGGAAATTCTTAACATTTTGCCAAATTACTTTTCCTTATTGTTCAAGCCAAAGATATAAAAATATATTACATGTTTCCAAATAATGGGATAAATTTACTAGGTGCATTAAGACATACAAATATCATTTGCTTTAAAAATGTTATGCTCAAATATGAACAGTAAACAGGACATATAAAGGGCATCAAAGATAATTTGTTAGATGGAATAAGTGAACACCTTGTTTATTATGTGGGCATTGAGTAAAGCTTGCCAAGTATTTACTGCTGTGGACAATTCCTTTTTAACTGATTACTAGCTAGGCTCTCATGAATGCCTCAAGCAGACAATCAAATGCTGTTGCATACTTAGAAAGCAAGATACTTTATATAATGCATTTGGTTTATTTTCTTCCATCAGCATCATTTGAAAATTTTCAATGCTGGGTAGAATGGGCAGGGACAGTCAGTGAGCAGGGAATTGCAATATCACCTCCCTTATTATTCCAAAGCAGAATAAGTTAGTCTTGCCTGTGGTATAAACATATGGCATCCATTGGGGTTTATTGTTAAGACAACAATGTTGAACTTATTCCATGAAAGTAACTATAAAAATAATGAAGAAGTCTTACCAAAACATGAAAAAGATCAACTTTGCTTCTCATACCATTATCCCACATTTCCTTTCCTCTCCATTGCTAACAACACTCCTGAATTTGGTGGATATATTTTTGTACTTTTTAAAAGCGTTACAGGGTGCCTAGGTGGCTCAGTTGGTTCAGCGACTGCCTTCAGCTCAGATCATGATCCTGGAGTCTCAGGATTGAGTCCCACATCGGGATTCCCCCCACATCGGGATCCCTGCTCAGCGGGGTCTGCTTCTCCCTCTGACCCTCCCCCCTCTTGTGCTCTCTCTCTCTCTCTATCTTGCACACTTTCTCTCAAATAAAATCTTTGAAAAAAAAGAAAAGCATTACATACATATAGAAAAAGAGGGTTGTGGGATCCCTAATTTATAGCCAGTTAGTCACAAGTACAATGACAACCTAGAACTTATAATTGCTATCTGAAGTGGGACAGTCTTGTGGAACAGGACCCTTAACTTGTGGGATCTGTTGCTAGATCCAGGTAGATAATGCCAGAACTGAATTGAACTGTAAGACACCAGGCTGAGAACTGATCAGTGTCGGGGGAAACTTACATATCTGGGGTCAGAACTGTGAGTATGGGAGTCAAGGAAAACAGAGATTTTTCCTGGACAGCTTCAGAGATACCTCACTCTTGTACTCAGGTAGATTGTTTTGTTTGATTGCTTTCCAAGGTATTATGTTATGATAATTCTCAAATTACACCTTTCTGTAAGGTTTACAGCTATGATACTCTATTCCTTAATGCTGGATAAATTTAAACAATTTTAAAAAGAGTATTTCTTAAAGGGTGCTCTGTTTTTTTTTTTTTAATTTCTATTAACATATAATGTATTATTTGTTTCAGTGGTACAGGTCTGTGATTCATCAGTCTTATACAATTCACAGCGCTCACCATAGCATATACCCTCCCCAACATCCATCACCCAGCCACCCCATCTCTCCCACCCCCCACCCCACTCCAGAAACCCTCAGTTTGTTTCCTGAGATTAAGAGTCTCTTATGGTTTGTCTCCCTCTCTGGTTTCATCTTGTTTCATTTTTCCCTCCCTTCCCCTATAATCCTCTGTCTCGTTCCTCAAATTCCTCATATCAGTGAGATCATATGATACTTGTCTTTCTCTGATTGACTTATTTCGCTAAGCATAATACCCTCTAGTTCCATCCATGTTGTTGCAAATGGCAAGATTTCATTTTTGGATGGCTGCATAATATTCCATTGTATATATATATACCACATCTTCTTTATCCATTCATCTGTTGATGGACATCTAGGCTCTTTCCACAATAGTTTGGCTATTGTGGACATTGCTGCTATAAACATTGAGGTGCAAATGCTCCTTCAGATCCCTACATTTGTATCTTTGGGGTAAATACCCAGTAGTGCAATTTCTGGGTCATATGGTAGCTCTATTTTCAACTTTTTGAGGAACCTCCATACAGTTTTCCAGAGTGGCTGCACCAGCTTGCATCCCCACCAACAGTGTAGGAGGGTTCCCCTTTCTCTGCATCCCCACCAACATCTGTTGTTTCCTGACTAGTTAATTTTAGCCATTCTGACTGGTGTAAGGTGGTATCTCATTGAGGTTTTGATTTGGATTTCCCTGATGCCAAGCGATGTTGAGCACTTTTTCATGTGTCTGTTGGCCATTTGGATGTCTTTTTTGCAGAAATGTCTGTTCATGTCTTCTGCTCATTTCTTGATTGGATTATTTGCTCTTTGGGTGTTGAGTCTGATAAGTTCTTTACAGATTTTGGATACTAGCCCTTTATCTGATATGTCCTTTGCAAAATATCTTCTCCCATTCTGTCGGTTGTCTTTTGGTTTTGAGGACTGTTTCCTTTGCTGTGCAAAAGCTTTTTATCTTGATAAAACCCCAGTCGTTCATTTTTGAAAGGGTGCTCTGTTTTGATGGATGATCTCCAATGAATTTCTCTCTCAAAAAATAAAGATGAAATTGTATTTTATTTTAATCTGCCCTAAAATGTATTATGAGCATAATAGTTTCATGAAGTCTAGGATGCTTTGGAGTGTGAACTATATTAATTGTTCTAAGCAAAAATCCAAATGTACATATGCAAATTAAATTTATTGGAATGAGAAAGTAAACAAGAGTTTTACAATGAAAAAGTAATCAAGAGTTCTGAAAGTTTAATGTAAGCCTATAGGGAGAATAGGATTTGAGATAGGAAGATTTTATTTACCTGTGATCCTCAGAGAGATATGCTGATGTCATAGATATGTGTAAAGAGATCTAACGGCCATAACAGTGCTCAGACCAAGGCTGCACTTACTTAAAACCTATTTGTTAATTTCCTGACTTGTAATGTATGGTAATCAACATAACATAATAAAATAAAATTTAAAAAAGCAATACTTCCTTAAAAACACAATAGAACTGTTATATTCCATTTATAGTGGAGCAATTTGGATCTCACTGGAATTGAAGAATAGAAGAATTCATGTGTTAGCCCTCACCACTGGTTAGATGGTTTTATCTGAATGCTGAGACCATTCTTGAATCTGGGTAGAGATGACAGATAATATAAGATAAACTACTTAGAATTTTCTACTAAAGTCAGTTAAAAGGAAGGGATTGGAAAATTTGAAGGCAATTCAACACCAAAATCAAAATAACAGCATCTCATGTTATATTCCTCTGCTGTGTGCCTCATCTCTTAAGTACAAGTTTGCTCATCCCTATCTTCATGTATTTGTTTCTAATTTTTATGCAGTAAGTGTACTGATGGTTTTGTCCCTTTTCTAGTTCTTATAAAACTGAATTTAATAATTTTACAGCAACTGAACAGCAGCAAGTGTTCATGCATGCTGTGATAAGAACAGGTGCCTTTTAAAGGACACTTGCCATATAGCACAAATTTTCCAACACATTTTCGCTTTTGAAATGTTTTATCACTATTTTTCTGCATGCAAATGACTTTGTTCTTCTTGGAGGAAACACCTGTGTTTAGAGCACATGGTATATGCTGCAGAACAGCCGGTCCCTAACATGATATTGCTGAGGCACTCCATCAAGGTCCTCTCTGTCCTTCTGAATTCTCACTTCCAATGATGTCGGAAACATCACCATAAAAGTCAGTGCTCTTTCTGGGTTGTAACTGAGATCTGTGTTCCTTCATTGTGAGTCCATCATTCATTCATTCTTCAAACATTAAATGCTTCTGTGACCCATGCATTGAAAATAAAAGGGATTGTGAGGAACTACACATGACTTTGGAAATCACTGTTGGGGAAATAGACACAAACACTGTAATACACTTGATTATAATAAGCAGTTTATATCACCATTATACTAACCACATTAGACTCTCATGTAAATACATGTTCTCTGAAGAGTATTAGTATGGTTACATATAGAAAGATGATGGAGAACTTATGAACACATGTTTTCTTGTTTAATTACTAAAGTAAAACAAATATATTGAACCCAGTACACTGAATAATGAGAATGGTTACACATTCTACATAAGTACAACTGTGATTGAAGTCCCTTGAGAGACCCCAGCAAGCCACCTTGAATACCTGATCAGTAGAATACATGAGAGATAATAATAAATGCTTAATGTTGTTTAAGGTAAAAAGTTTTGGAATGATTTGTTAATACAGCATTAGATAAGTAATATAATTGCAAAGATATCCTCCACTGTATTCTTCTATAAGTTTTACAGTATTATCTTTTTCTTTTGTAAGTAAGCTCTACGTCCAACGTGGGGCTTAAACTCATAACCCCAAGATCATGAGCTGCATGTTCTACCAACTGAGCCAGCCAGGCGCCCAAAGTATTATCTTTTATATCTAAATTCTGATATGTGACAAATTTCTGCTACGGAAAAATTAAAAATCTCAAGTTTTTTTTTTTTAAATCTCAAGCACTTGTGGCAAAAAAAAAAAAAAAAATCACTCTTTTCTCCAATGAATTAACTTGATGATTCTGCTGAAAATAAATTGGCCATGTACATATCTGTCAGTGTTTTCACTCTCTTTTCTAGTCATAGGATATACTTGTCTGTCCTTACTCTGTCTCACATTGTCTTGATTATAGTAAGTTTAAAACTGAGGTGGTACAAGTTCTCCAACTTTGTTATTTTCCAAGATTATTTTGACTATCATAGGTCCTTTGCTTCCCCATATGAATTTTAGGTATAGCTTGTCACTTTAAAAAAAATTGGTGGAACTTTGACAGAAATAAATCAATAAATATAATTTTTTAAAAATTTCTAAATACATTTCATAATTTATGTTGAAATCCATTAATTACGTATAATAAAATTCACTACTTAACTATGTTTCACCTTCATATCTATCGGAGTACATAGCCCATAGTAAGTTTTCGAAAATATTTTAAAGAAATATAGACAATTTGTTTCACAATTTTATTATAGGATGTTTCCCTTTTTCTCTAGAAGTTGAGCTTGCAAGTGAGCCCCATCCAGGATATGTATTATCTCTTAGGCATTTTTTTTTCAATATGTAGTTTTTACATTAAATGGTGAAGTCTTGGTTATGTTTGCACTTTTTAAAAAATTCTGGGATAAAACAGTGTTCTAACATACATCAGACATATATTATGTTTTTCTACAAAAATGGTGTGTTTTCTAAAAATAATATGCATTCTATTTAATAAATGATAAAAGAGGGAACATTTAAATAATGAATAAAGTTTTTAAAAGTTTAATACCATATTTCCCAAAATGCGTTTTGTGGAATATAGGTTCTCCAATGTAATCAGTGAAGAAAAAGCTTCATTGTCATGTCAGAAATTGTTAATGTTGCACCGTATCCTCTTTGACTTGAGCTGTCTCAGCATATATTGGCTCTTTAAATGTTCTGAGACATCCTGTCGTAGAGAAGCCAGTTTATCAGTGTTTAAGATAGAATTTTGCAAACTAATCTGGGCATTTCACCCCTTCTGGTAGGACATCTATTAGTAACATTCAATTACAATACTTTTCAGAAACTTATAGACTAAAAGGTTGGTTGTCCATGGACCAGTAAAGTAGGCATCAATTGAGAAATGTATACAAATGCAGAATCTTAGGTACCACCCAAGAGCTAGTGAATCGGAATCTGCAAATTAACAAAATTCCTCAGGAGATTCTTATGTAGGTTAAATTTAGAACAGCTGCTTTAGTTTACTTTTTTTTTTAAAGATTTTATTTATTTATTTGACAGAGAGACAGAGAAAGCACAAGTAGGCAGAGCAGCAGGCAGAGGGAGAGGGAGAAGCAGGCTCCCTGCTGAGCAGGGAGCCCAATGTGGGGCTCGATCCCAGGACCCTGGGATCATGACCTGAGCCAAAGGCAGACACTTAACCAACTGAGCCACCCAGGCGCCCCTACTTTTTTTTTTTTTTAAAGTAAGCTCTACTCCCAGTATGGAGCTTGAACTCACAACCCTGAGATCAGGAGTTTTGCAAGAGAAGGAAGGATGGAAGGAAGGAAGGAAAGAAGGCAAGAAGGAGAGGGAGGAAGGAGAGGGAGGAAGGGAGGGAAAGACTGTCACTGGAAAATGCTGCATATGCCTACTTATGGTCTTTAGAACAACTCATACAATATGTATGTGAAACTGTGTTTCAGCTGGGTGACATACCAACTGAGGTAGTTAAACTTGAAATTTAAAGATTAAGAACAAATGAGGCTTAGTTGGCCTGGCTCTATATATCTAGGCTTCAGCACACAGATCATTACATACAGGAAAGGAAAGATGGCTGTGCTGAGTATATTCTGTCCATTCTTCTAGATCTGTTCTTTCTCTACTTTCCTGTGTCCCAGGAGTGTGATCTTTAAGGATCCCTTGCACTCTGGGTTTGGGTTTTGTTCAGTCATTAGGAAGGACCAGCAGGAGACATGATGGTGGGAGGAAAATGCAGTAGAAGTGAGACAAGGAAACGGAAGGGACCCCATAAATAAACTCCATGTTTTCCTTTGCTCTGGCTTCTATTCTTGCCTGCGCCTGCGCTCCCAGCCACTCTGCAGACACCTTGTAATGCAAATAGCAAGTGTCCTTGTAAGGGACAAAGAGATAATGATGTCTTTGGAGTCTTCCAGCACAATAGAAGTATCTAATGAGTGACCAGGTGGGATCGTCATAAACGTTCTCCAACACCACTGACTCCAAACACCTTGACACCAAGACCTCTGGCTTCAGGGAATGAATGACTTATGAAGGACACCCGGACCCTCCTTGTTCTGACCAGTTCCCGGATGTCTAAGAGGACACCAGACCCCAATTGCCAGTAAAAACTCCAGACCCCAAACAAAGAGGAGACTCATGCTCTTTTCCTTTCCAAGTCTCCTGGATGCTCTGTACGTATCTCCCTATATAGATATAGGTATAGATGTAGATATAGATATAGATATAGATATAGATATAGATATAGATATAGAAATATAGATGTAGATATAGATAGATACAGATATAGATCTTCAATAAACTCTGCTTTGATTTCCTGCTGGCTGACATTTGATTTCCATCCTCCTGAAACCAGGGACCCTCTTGGCTGATCCTGTGGGACCTCCTCTCTGGGTCCTTGGACCGGGCCTACTTGCACCAGAAGCATTTACCCCCTGACTCCTTCCTTTCTGGGCTGTGGTTGGGAGTGGATGAGTTCTTCTACTGAAGGCCACAGCCCCTCTCCAGCAGTCTTCATCAACAGTGAGGTATTTCTCCAAGTCTTTAATGACCGTTCCTTTCCCTGTCCCTTTATTTTTTTTTTTAAAGATTATTTAAGTAATCTCTACACCCAATGTGGGGCTCAAAGTCACAACCCTGAAATCAAGAGCTGCACACTATACCCAATGAGCCAACCAGGCGCCACTCCCTGTCCCTTTAGACTTCAGGGTGGTAGCTATTTCTCTCTGCTATTAACCCCCAAGTATTTTCCTATCTCTTGTTAATTTTAACCTTGTCCACATGTCTGTTAATAAATTTTCCATTAAATGCTAAACAGTCACTTCTTTTGAACATTCATCTATTTCTCATTGGGGATCCCATTTAATGTGCTAATTAATTCCATGAGTGGCCCCAGGAAGAGATGCTCAATATGGATATGTAGGATTGGGTTGTCCACACACTTGGCAAATGAATGGATATCCTTTTTTCAGGGGAAATAGAACAGTATGCATTGATGTCATGGTTATGAAACTAACAATGGAGTGGCATGGGAAGTAGTAAAAGTGCAGGACAAAGTCCTGGGAGATGAAGTGCCTTTGGTAACTTATTACTACGGCACCAGTGGCATTTAATAGGAATTCAGGTGTTAATTTGCTACTTCGGACAACACTAGAGAGGTTACAAGAGTAAAGGACAAAGTCAAAGTTTGATTGTCCAACCTCGAGGCAAAGAGAAAAAGCATAAAGCCTCTGTAGGAGTTGCAGTGGTTGAGAATCATACCTAGGACCTTTACATTTGACAGTGTGGAGGCTCTCATCTGGAATTTAATGTGTTGGCTTGAGTATTTGGAGTTGCATTAACATTCCAGTCTCAAGTCCCATCAGCTAGAGGAGTTGGCTTGACAGAATTAAGAATTAGACATCTGACAGCTGTTAACACTATAATCTGGAAGAAAAAAGTGCCCCACAAGAATGTGGTTCTTTCTAAGAGGATTTGACATATGACTCAAACATGTGGATATATAGTGAAGTCACCCCTGCAGCTGGAATGCATGTGTCCAGGAATCAAAGGCAGAGATGACAATGAGATGACTGATTTGTATGAGAAACACTGCGCACGTCCACCAGGCTTCTCCAGTTTTACCCTGTCTGGGCATACTAGGTATCACCACCATCCATCCCCAGAACTCTTTCATCTTCCCAAACTGACACTCCACATTCATTAAAAGATAATCCCTCCTTGACCCCACCCCTCAGTCCCTGACAACCAACTTTCTACTTTCTTGCTGTATGAATTTTACTAGGCCATGTACCTCATATAGCTAGAATAATATAATATTGGTCCTTTGCTGTTTGGCTTATTTCACTTAAGTAATGTCTTCATGGTTCATCCATGTTGTAGCATATATGTATTTGAGAGTGTGTGTTTATCTAAGTTTGGAGGTATGGGACTGTGTACTCACAACTAACCATAACACACAATGTCCCCCTAACTCCTTGATTAAAATTGAACTCAGTTGTCCTGTTACTTGTGCTAGCTACTTATTTCAGGGAATACCTTTTCTCTCTGTTCCTAAAATATAATAACAAGATAATGTGATTTCTTGCCAAAATTTCTGATTTTTTCATTGTGATCCACAGATTTGCTAATGTAAAACAGCCAGACTCATTTTTTCCCCCATAAGGTGGTAATTCATCTTCCATTACCAAACAGACAGGAGTTAGGAGCTGGTGGTGGCTGATCATGCTTCTGAGTGTTCCATCTGGACAAATTCTTGCTTTCGCCATAAATGAAAACAGATCACTAAAGCATTGGGCCAAGTTTTGGTTTTCAAAGCTTTATCACTTCTAGTTTTTCATGAACTCATCATTTGCTATTTATTGAAATAGTATCTTATGGAAAAGTAACTATATTTGTTATTAACTCGAATTGTTTCTTGGGCATCTTCACCACCAACATTTCTGTCTTGGGAATGATTATGCAGAAATTATGGAACTATAGCTGCCCAGACAGAATGAAGAATCTTTTAGGCCCTGAAAAGAGACTTCATGGATTTGTCTGGACAGGATGGAATCATTTTCGTCTTCGCTTTCATACGAAGAAGAGTAGAGAAAGGCATTTCCTTTGGACTCAGTTCCTTTGGACTCAGTTCTTCTAAGTATCATCCAGATGGTATGATCAGTATCAGCTCAAAGAGCCTAATATCTTTCACATTCAGTTTGTTCTTATTCCAAACCATGATTAGCCTCAGTAAATGCGAAGCTTCCTTTGCTAAACCCTGGAAATACAAACGTAGAGAAGACATTCTGATTACTGCCAAGATGAAGTAAAAAGTTTACTTTGCTTCACTAATAGACTTGTTATTTTTTCTCCTTTCTTTTCCAAAATAAATCATAACAAATTTTAAGATCTGTGAGCTACTACCCCACTTAGAAAGCTATTTTTGATTATTCTGGATGCCAAGTGAAGTAATGAGATTGATAGCTTTGTCTCTGGAGGCAGATATACCTGGACTGAAATCTTGACTTTATCCATTATCAGATGTGTGATGGGAAGTTACTTAAATCTCTCACATCCCAATTTCCTTACCTTAAAAGTGAGGGTACTCTCAGAGTCTTTCCGGTAAAGTTGTTATGAGGATTTCATGTAAATTACATTGGGCAGTACATATCCATATGTTAAATGCCCAACAAAGCTCTCAAGAGCATCATGATCACCATAATCACTATTGTCAGCATCCTTAAATTCAGTCTATACCACTTACCATCTCTGCAAACGTTAGGCTTTCTCTTGTACTGTTTATTTAAACATTCATTTATGTATCATCTCTTCAAATAATTTGTAACCTCCTTGATAGCAATAACTGAATTCTTATATGTGTTAAATGATTAGACTATAGGAACAGAGCATGCATTAGTTTACATTGCTGCTCTTACAAATTACCACAAATTAGTGACTTAAAAGACAAGTTTTTTTCCCTTCCATAGTGAGGTAAGAAGTCGGAAGTGGGTTTTACTGTGTTTGAAACCAAGGTGTCAGCAGGGCCATGCTTTCTCCAGGCTTAAGGCGGAAATCTGTCCCCTTGTCTTTTCCAACTTCTAGTGCTGCCTCCCTTGCATTCCTTAATCCATGATTCCTTTTCCAGTTTTCAAGGCCAGTAGCATAGCATCTTCACATCAGCTTCACCTCTTCTGTGGGCAAATATCCCTCTGTCTCCCTCTTATAAGGACACTTACGTTTACATGGATAGGTCACACAGTTAATCCAGAATAATCTCCTCATCCCCCAGTACTTATTCACATATTTAAATTTCCTTTTTCCGTGTAATAACTTTCACAGTTTCCAGACATTAGGATGTAGAAATCTTTGGGGGTCATTATTCATCCTATACTAATCTACTCCCTGGTCCACAATGATTCATGTCCAGCCCACATGCAAAATACATTCACCCTATACCAATATCCCCCAAAGTCTCAACTTATTATAAAATCAATTTAAAGTCCAAAACCTCACCTAAATACCATGACCTCAAAAGTCCCCAAATCATTACTTAAATAATCTAAATCTAAATCAGGTATGGATGAGACTCTGGGTATGACTCTCCCTGGAGCAAAATTTATCTCCAGTTGTGTACCTGTGAAAGTAGAAAATAAGTTATGTCATATGCTTTCCATTTACAGTGATGGGCCAGGCATAGGATAACAGTACAACATTTCCACTCCAAAAGAGAGAAAATGGAAATAAGAGAGTAGTCACTGATTCCCTAAAATTCTGAAATCCAACTGGACGAACTCTGTGAGGATTCAAAGCCTGGGAATAACCCTCTGTGGTTGGAGACTCCACCCTCTGCACCCTTGCCTGCACCCCCTGTGCCCCATGCTGCAACCTCTGGGCAGAAATTTCCTCCCTCTCCACCCTCAGAGTCTGGGGAATCTTTCCTTTAAGAGTCTGGGGACTCTTATCCTTTAAGAAGATGGGAGAATCCCGTCTTCTCAAAGGATAGCACATATTTGCCACTGAGTAGATTCATCAGCTTTTTTTCCTACTTACAGACTCTCAGAGCCAGTCTTCTTTCATTTCATCACACAATATTTTAGAAGAATTAAAGAGCCCGCCAAACACAGGTAGATTTCCTTAGTCAATGTGGATTTAAGTTTATATATTTATCCAGGATTAATGAATCATGCACACATAGAAAAGAAGGATTCTCAAGGGTGCACATACACACATAGGGAATCCTAAAAGCTCGGTGTTAGGTCTTGCTCTAACATAATCTCTTTGTGGAACTTTGGCAAGTTCCTGCTCTGCCCTGAGCCTGGTTTCTTTCTCGTTAAGAGAGAGGACCTATGTGCATGGTCCATTTGTTTCCCAAGGTATTAGGAGTCTCACACTAAGTTGGGGACTTTTAGATGCTATTCAACTTCTCAGTCCCAGGCATCAGCTGCCCTCAGGAAATAGCTGCCTACTACCCGCCCTACATCTTTATAAATGCAAACAAAAGAGAAGGATACATAGTTGAGGGGCTATTTTACTTGCAGAGACCAAAGTCGGTTTCTACAAGCAGTCTCGCTGAAATTTTTCCAAAGACTTAAAACAGTATTTTATAACTTTTTTAATGTGAGGGAAATAGGTCAGAAAAATTAAGGCAGTTTCCTGAGCAACAGGACAAAGAATGGTGGAGCTGGGATTTTGACTTGGTTCTATCTGACCTTAGTATGTACCCTGAAAGCCTGGAGAACTGAGTGTCCATCTCACTGCTTTCTGTTCCACCTCAGAAATCATCCCAAACCAAAAATTCCAGGAAACTCATTTATTCCTCCTCATACCCATATTTTACAGTTTTAAATCACTTCAATAAAGGTACTAATGTGACAGACTTAGGAACAGAGCACATACCTTGATGACAAAACAGTGTCTCATTGTCCTAAGCAACATGTGTCGTGTCATCGGAACAGTTAAACTTACTAGGATTACTTTCTTTACCAGAATGGGTAGCATAATCTCTAGGGAAGCCTTCTTGCTACTTCTTGCTACTTCATACTTTTCTTTCAGCTCTTACCTTATGCCTTACATTACAAGTGAAAGAAGGAAACATGTTTAAAAGTAGCCAAGTTAAAATATAAATGCATACTAATCAAAACCAGGGAAAGGTCCTTGCTTAATTTTCTATCTACCAATGCCTTTACAGTGTCTGATCATTTTAACTGTAACTAATGTGGAAAATACTTGGGACATTTAAATACATGATTTATTATTTCCTTGAAAGCTCAGGAAGGACCTCTTTGTTATCACTGTCAGGCCATCATCCTTTTCTCCCTTTCTTTATAATTGTTCCAACTTGTTTATTGCTCGTCTCTTGATTTATGTTTGCCTGTGAACCTTGTAACCAATTATGCCTTAAACTGCCATCTATACTATATTCATTATCGACTTCAGAGGAATCATGATCTTTCTTTACAAAATGCCATTTGAAGGAAAATGTAATTGTTTTACTTTTGTAATTTTGCCTTTCAGATACTTAACATACTTTTCCTTTTCGTTTTTATTTTGCCCTTTAGACATTTCAAGCCTACTCAATAAGGGAGTTTAAACAAACTCTAAACTCACAATTATTATTGTGAAATGCTCAAGTTTTGTTCCCCAACTGTCAAAGGTATCTCTCAAATGTCATGTCATCACATCTTGCCATGTTATAATGAATACAACATCTCTGTGAATGGAAATCACAAATGAATTTTTTTTCTTTTGCTCTTGCAAGTAAATGATAAATACAAAGAAAATGCCTAATGTATTTCTTCCTGCATTTGGTGCTGAATTTTTTTAAAGTTAAATGATTGCAAAGAGGTTAATTAACATAAGAAAAGAAGCAAATACTGAAAGCAAATGGAAAAAGTATTCACCCTTTTGAGTAATCAACAAAATGTATATTTAATCAACCTTGAGGCACCATGTTTATACTGTGAACACTAGACAATATTACAATTATAATGCTAATTGCTAGAAGATTTAGCAAAATTAAAGGAAGATTTTTAGAAGTTGTAAATGGCTTTAAAATTTTGAACATCAATCAGGTAATATGTGGCATAGTTATAAAGATATTTATATATTCTGACCTCATAATTACATGCCACCTTGAAATTGTTGGGGTGCTTGTGTTTCTAAGTTTATAAAAAAATAGACAAAATTTTAATTCACAAAGATATTCATTGATGCATTACCCATTATTTAAACAGAAGAAAAAAAAGCCTAGAAATAATAAATACACAAATGGGACATCAATGCAAGCAATTATTACCCTATCATTAAATGTATAATTATAATGGAGACTAAAGGTAATGTGGGAAGCATTTTGAAATGTACATAAAATATAAAATGAATTTATATTTATTCAATTATTACAATTGCAATAATATGTTTGTGTATGTATTTGCTCAATTTGAAGAATGGAAATAAAACATTACAGTTTTGTTTTGGGAATTAAATGCAGTAATATGAAGTGCTCAGAACAGTGCCTAGCTCATAATAAACCTTCAATGTATGTTATCATTGCTATTATTATTGTGAAATGACATAACCCAATTTTACCTTTGCAGTTATTTTATGTTATGTCTTGGTTTGTTTTTGGTTTTTTTGGTAAAATTCAGTGGCATCATAAGATTATTGTTAGGTGATCTTTATGAAGTCTCTATCCCCACAAATCCACAAATCAGGTGGTATGTGTTCATGAAATTCAGTTCGTAGCTTGAGTTCTGCTGTTCATAGAAACATGTTTTGGAAGAATGCTTTTGTACAAACACATACTAACTCAAGTTATACATTTTATGGCAAACTTGATAAAGTTTCAGTTGTCTGTGTTAAAAATGCTCTGAAAAGTATTTCTTGAGAAAGTTGCAACAGTGGTTGGCCAGGCTAATTAAATGGTCTGATCAAGCAACAGAATCCTCTCTTAGTTTCAAGGACACAGCACCAAATCTGAGCCCTAAACTAAAAAAGTATAGCCTGAGGTTGCAGGCTGCTAAGATCACCTTATGAGATTCTGATAAGGGCAGAGATGTCTGTAGAATTTTGCTGACTAATCTACATGTATCAACCACTGTACATTTCCCCAACAAAAAAGTTTCTAATTATTTATAGTAACTAGAAAATGTTCTATTGACGATATAGCCATAGTTCAAGCGCTTTTAGTACACCATTGCTGGATAATGTGTAAGTGATTGGAGAGCTTCAAATGTTAACTGCCATTAAAGTATAGGTTAGAAGACACACACATATATTACACTGTCTACTGAAGTGTTTTAAAGAAAATTAGAGATAACATGATAATCATGATCACTCTTATTATTTATAATAATTATTCTATACATGCATATGCAATAAATGATTATACAACCAAATCCTGGGCAAGGATGAATGGGAGTACTTGATATTAAAGGAAATCATTGAATTCATGATTTCTATACCCACTTAGAAAGGCTTCTGTTTAGATGCTATTTTCCTGCTAAAAGTCAGCCTCTGTTACCACTTCAAAATCTGCTGAGCTGCAAAGGAGGTGATGCAGATAGCCCTAAAGGAATTTTTCAAGAAAACTATCCTAAGTTTCAGCAATACACAAAACTTTGCAGTAGTAGCTAATTGGAACCAGAATAGTTTGGTCAATATAAATTCATTATGGAGAAGCTCTTGTGAGTTATTTTAGATAAAAGGCTGAGATTTCTTTGTAATTAGTATAGAAGTTCCAGTACAAGTGACAGATGTTACAATTAAAGTAATGAGTCAGAAGATCCAGGATATGATAGGAAATTAACATTAGATAAAGTAGTAGAAAATCTGTGGTATCACTTAATTATTATTTCATTTTAATATCAAGTAATCTTATTTGTGTTTATATCATATAAAGTATATACTTATTTGACTCTAATTCTATATTATGAAATTAATTTTTCTCATAATTATTTCCAGTGATTTTATATAATATTGGATTAAATAATATCTTCTCTAACAGGAAAAATATCTAAGGTTAGCGTATTTGGAAATAAGATCCTTACAGATATAATTAGTCAAATTAAGATGAGGAGATTCTGGAGTACAGTGGGTCCCCACTCCAATATGACTGACATCTTTATAAAGAGTGGAAATTTGGACCAACAGTCTCACAAAGGGAGTATGCCACGTGAAGACTGTAGTTATCCCTTGAGCCACGGACCTACTAGAAGCTAAGAGAGCTGGAACACTTATTTCCCTGGTGTCTTCAGAAAAAAATGGCCCTGCTGAAACTTTGATCTTGGATTTCTGGCCTCCAGAATTGTGAAACGGTAAATTTCTGTTGTTTAAGCCATTCAGTTTGTGGTACTTTGTTAGGGTAGCCCTGGAATGGTAATACAGCTCTCGCTACCTCATTACCATTCCCACGGGCTCCCATGCCAGTTCACAGTTCATTAGCTGCTTCTCTCCTTTACAATTCTGGAAAATGTGAAGTTTCCTCCACATTCCATTTCAAATATAGTATGTATTTATGAAGGTGTTTATTTTAGATTTAAATCCCATTTTCTCTAAATCAAAATAATTTGAAGCAGTTTACAGGGCAAGCGTGATGTAAAATAAGACACTTTGAGATAAAAGCAGAACCAAAGACGAGAGAGAAGACCCATCAGAGGAGCACCGAGTCCTCTTGGGAGAGACTAGTGAGTGGTTTGGGACCCACCAGGAACCCACTTCACAGTTTCTCAGTAGCTGAAGAAATTTAGTAAAGTTTTTTTTTTTTTTTCATTTCCTGATTAGCAACTATGGTTTAATTAAGGTAGATTTGCAAGTAGGAAAGCTGAAATTTGGTCAGGTCCCTGTGGAGGTGTGGGGATATAACGTATAGCTTCCTGAGCCTCAGCTCCTCCGCCGTGTCCTGGCTCATCTGCAATTCCAGAACACAGCATTCTACCACTGTTTGACAGGTTTGGTGACTGGGAACTATAGTAACAACGGTGGTTTGGGTGCTTATTTTATGACAGGTACTTAAAACTGCTGCATACAGATATATAATTATATATCACCAATACTAGAGGGCCAATATGCCTTTTGTTCATCTTGAATATGTGTACATATTTTTATATTTTTTCTGGCACATGGTAGAAAGATGTTTTGACCAGATAAGCTATTTTGCAATTGTCTTCAAGACAACACAGAAGCACATACTGGCTCAGACTTTCCTTTAGAATTTATGTACATAATCTATTTATTCTTTTAACAACCCATTTTAAAGGAGCGATATCCAAATTTTACAGTTGAAGAGACTGAGGCTCAGAAAGATTGCACCTTACCCAAAGACACAGAGTTTGCCATTGATTGAGAATTTGAACCCCAATCTACAAGTGAAGCACATATAAATAAATAAATAAATAAATAAATATATTTACTTTTTATTTGTATTTTTAGAGTGAAAATTTCCAACTGTATACAAACTAAATAGAATGCACCCATGAGTCAGGCATTTGGTAGCGTGGGGAGTTGAGGGAAGTCCCAGCAATCCTGGTGAGTAGCGTCTGTCACACATGACACAGCATTTCTACAATAGGGCAAGTCACCCTCTTGGCGGACATTAGTTATTTCATATAATTTATTCTGAAGAGATCATACTCTCAGTAGAGGTCATTGTGAAAATACATGTTATATATTTTTATACAGTGTATTTATTTATCCTTAGTCTGCAAATTTGAATCATTTCTGTAAGGCTTCTGATGAAAACAAATATCACTGTGGCTGGGAAGTTTGCTGGAAAGCCCAATTTTCTTGATTCAAGGCCAAGCTGATGGAAACAATCCTTTCAAATGACTTTTTCTTGCCAGCCCAGAGTATCCAATGTTCCTTTTTGAATGCATCTGTATTTTCATATCTTGCATCCATAACTTACTATTTTCATGCAAAATCAGCTTACTCATGAACAATTGAGAACTCAGTAGACCAGAATGCTTTGCAAGCACAAAGTATACATTTATACACTAAGAAACATGCCTGCTCTAATAAATTCTAACTTACCTACATTTGAAGATCTAATTTTTAGACTGCTTCATTTGGCTAAAGAGTATACTATCCTGGAATTTTAAGGAAAATGCAGTTCTGTTTTCATGGTCCATTATCCTATGGCCATTCTTATGCAGAGAGAAAACTCACAATTTTGTGACTAATCAAATTAAATGAGACATATAATTAGTAAATTCTTTAGAATATAATTAATATAATATTTTACCATAGGTATAAATGCACTAACCTTACTAATCCTTTCTTATGATCCAGGGACTATGCTGTGTACTCCCTAATTATAACTCTGATTAGAATATTGTTCTGCTCAACAAAGTCTGTCTTCACATTGCCTGGTAAATCACCATGCAGCCTGATTTTACTTATACTGAGCCAATGAGATTAATAAAATGAGGATGGGATAGGATGAATTTGTTTCACATGGGATGTCCTCTTCTTTATTTTTATCCTCTTTCCTATTTGCATGACTATGTTATGGATAGTATATATTGGGTGATGCAGGGCAGGGTCCTGAGGACTACAGAAGGAGAAGAGGGATTTATGCTATTAATTAAGAATCACACAGACATATGGAGATGCCAACCTTTCTAATTTTAAACTCCCCTCTTAAAAATAAAATTAAAATAAACTTCCCTCATGCTTGCTTAGCTGCTCAGGTTACATTTATGAGTAGACTATAGGCATTCCTGAATTTATGGGAATACATCACTTTAAGAGAACATGCACTCCTCAGTAACCACCCCCCACCCCCGTACTACCACTACTACTCGTTTGTGGTACTTTTTATCCACGCACAATTCCATCAAATCTGATGCTCAGGATGAGGGAAAAGTTAAATTGAATCCCTAATTGGACATATCACCATTTTTTATCTTTCCCTTGAAATAGAAGTTTAGTAGTTTTCTTTCCCCAGGACTAAGTGTTTATTGGTTTTCTTAGAATATTCGCCAAAACCACAAATAAATAATTTATAAGATCTGATAAATAAGATCTGTCAGTATAAGATCTGATACATTTATCATTTATGATCAATGTAGCTATATGATAAATGCCTCAATTTTGGAAATTGGTTTTCACTTATAGATGATATACTTACCCATCATACCTGTTTTTATATAGACTGTGTGAGTTTGACTGAACTCAGAAGTTAAAACAGGTTGAAGTTAAATCATGGATCTGTTAATCAGTTGTGTCACCTTGGGCAACGTGTATAAACCTGATTTCCTTCCTAACTAAATGTTGTTGAAAGAATAGACTCAGATCATATGTGGTAGCCTCTCAGCATGATATTTCAACTAACATCTTTTGGAGTGTTCGTTGAGTTCACGATGACACTCATAGTTTAAGAATGTTACCCAGCGAGAAGTATCCTGAAAACTATGACCCTAAGCCCATGGCCACAGATCCAGAGATGATAGCTGGAGGAAAGAAAGCCCCAGACCCCAGAAATTTGGAACTGAACCAGTGACATTAGTGAAGGAGAAAAGATGTGAATTACAATGTCGTATTAGTAAAAAGTAAAGTCTCTCTGCCAAAACAAAACAGAACAGAGCAAAACAAAATGAGCAGGAATGAAATAGCTGAAAGAGGAAAACAGATTAAGAGAAGAAAGCATGGCCCAGAGCATTTCCAGCTTCTCGTTTTAGTACAACCTAAATTCTTAGCTGTCCTTGATCCAAAGATCTTTTAGTGTCTCTTCAATAAATTCACTGGTCTAAAGCAAATGCCTACAACATGGTAAATATTCAGTAAATATCAATACAACAACTATCTAGTTACACAAATGCTTTGCCAAATCTTTTACTATAGGAAACAGAAGTATGTAAACACACATTTAAATGTAAAATTAATGATTAAAAGAGCAATGAGCTAAGATTTGACCCCTTTTCTATTTAAAAACAAAATAAAGATGTGACTTTTGTTTTTGTTTTTTATCTTTTTAAAGATTTTTTTATTTTTAAGTAATCTCTACATCTTATAAACCTGAGATCGAGAGTCCCATCCTCCATTGACTGTGCCAGGCAGTCATCCTTGACTTTTTTATACAAAACAAAATGAAAATATTTTAAATTTTACACACATCTAAAAACTTAATAAAATATTCTTTATTAGAAGAGAAAAACAAAATGGAAAAAATATTCTTCATGAAAGAACACAGGGGTAAAGAATAAGAGATAGACTTCCCCAAACCTCAGGCAAACTGATTCAAACAAAATAAGGTTTTCAATATAGACATTAGCAGAGCTCAATGTATAATTCTGTGAATTTAAATTCATAGAAAAATCATATATCCACTTACATTCCAGATGAGAAAGACCTCTGAGGTCAATCACACAGTCTGTTTTTAAGCTACCAGAAGGTGGTGTCTACTTTATTTTGCAGTATATATGCCCATCTGGTGTTAAATGTCAGATAATATAAACCCACACTGGCAAAACCATCATAAAACATAATCAGCCAAAATCAGGTTTCAGCAATACACCAGCATTTGTTTTTTGCTTTGAAAAGGATCTCTAAATCGATGTGGAGAACAAGGTAAAAAAAAAAAAAAATTAAATTTCCTTACAGCCCATTGAGAAGTCCTTGAGATAGGCAGACAACCTTCCTCTAGGATCTCAACTGCCTCAATGTTAATACTTTAGCTGAACATTAGCCCGACCTCCAGGATACTGTAAGTCTCCTTTAACATATAAAAATTTCTTTGGAAACTTCCTTTATCTCTACTCTCCCCAAGATACATGTTGGCAATCATCATCTAAGCATACGGCCCACTGATATACATCTGCAGGGTCTCATTACAAAGGTTTTACTGGACAGTAGTGAATGACTTTTTCCTAACAACAGCTAGCCCCTCAAGGTCCTGGAAACCTTGCTTTCAAATTCCTTAGAGACTTAGCTATCTCTAACCCCCTCCCAACTTGAAAGTATATGATGGGCCACTCCTCTTGACCCCGGTGCAGCTCTTTCTGCCCATGGGTCCTGTCCCTATGCTTTAATAAAGCCACTCTTTTTACACCAAAGATGTCTCAAGAATTCTTTCTCGACTATTCACTTTAAACCCCAACATTTTCACATCATAAATTGTTTGCTTGGAAGTATGCTAGTATTTGAGAAGTTGGCTAAAGATTTCGCTCTCAGAGATGCCTATCTTCAGAGAAAAGAGCAAACCTTTCAGATCACATTTCAAAACAGACTGGATAAGAATACACTGCTTACTAAATGAACAAGTTAATTTTGGCTAATTGGGAAAGACAGATGTGTGCACATCTCTGCATTTATAACAGTTTTTTTTTAATCTTAAGGAGATCTGTTTTATCAGTCCTACCATATTAGGATCGAAATGTGACCCAAGGTAAATGTTTTCCTTTCTGAATGACCTTCTGAAATTGACCATTGCTATTCTCCACTGATTTGGTCCATCACCATTTCCTCTCTGAAGAGACCTCATTGATCTCTGGAGTCAGACACAATAAGTCATCCCTCTGTCTTCTCACTGGAAGCTACGTATGAGAAGAATAAACATGAGTTTTGGAGTCTTCTCAAATCTCCATTCTCATATTAATTTCTGTGTGATATTGACAGATTGCTTAGTGCATTTGGTTATTCCTCAGACATCCCTTGAACATCCTGCAGAATCTAAGGTTGAAAACCATCTAGATATTGCCATAGGTAAGTGTCCAGACTGCTTTGCCTTACTTGGTTCTTGGAGTCAAATCCTAGAAATCAAAATAGGCACAGGTGAATGGTGAATAGCTAGAGCTCCTTAGAGAATTCTGAGTGTCCTAACACACTGCATCAATATTCCTGTGATTCTCATCGGGAAAAAAAAAATCTGCAAATGTTTGGTTGATTTCCAAAGTTTCTTCCTTCAGAAAGATGTGAATTTTAATAGAATATAGAAACCATGAGAAATGGATCCATGTTCTGTTCACAAACAAATCTCAGATTCCAATAGTCTGTAGTGCCTAGTTGGTGCTCAAGTAAGAATTCTTGAATGAAAATCTCCTTAGTGAGTGAAAAAACAAAAATAAACTAAAAACTGAAAAACTCCCAGTTGTAGGAGGCTATAGAACTAATTTCTAGACCTTAAAATATACACATCCAGAAAATATGTCCAAGGCTTTATGCACTATTATAGATAGAAATTTATGTCGCTTTGTGTCAAATTTGGCTAATGATATAGCTGTATTTACCTCTGGAGACATTTCCCATGTTTACTCAGATTTAAGCTTAAGTAATCACTAGGAATCATTATAAATCTAGGTAAGACCCTGTTACACATAAAAGGCAATAAGTAAATGTTAATTAGTGGGTTGATAATAATTATTATAAAGCCATAGATCTTTAGTGAAGGGGGACTAGGAAACCCTGTGTGTCTCAAAGAAGAGGTAACAACCCAAGGTATACTGTTAGGATAATTCTTGAGGGAACCACATTGGTTTTGATATGGTTATATTAGGCTCCAGAATAAATATTCTTCATATTTTCTCATTTTAAGCTTAGGTACTCACTACTAATCATCATCAAGAACCTGATAAGCAGAGAGTCAATTAATCAGACCTGCCAACCATCTGTATATCACTTTAATTATTGTCTTCCTGGCCTCAGTGAATCTTAATTTTTCATATGTTAAGTGAGGATAATAATAGCTATCTCATAGTTCACAAAGGGTTGTTATGAGAGTTAAATGTAGTTACATGAAAGCATAAAATGTCATTCCTAACTTAAAGTAACAGTTCATCAAAAGTCAGTTCACTCTTTTCCATGAACTTCTTAGTGAAAAATTATAGTTAAAAAAAAGGGCAGAAAATCTAAGGGATAGTTTGGTGACCGATAAATTGGAGAAAAGATCATGACTGAGAAGCCTGGGAGCTGGGTACAAGTCTTGGCTTTGCCATTGATTTCGCTGGTCATGAACTTGATGCCACGGGGGGTCAGCACATGTCTCCAGAAGGTTCAGGTTCTGCACTCTACGAAGTGGTGCCAATTTATGTCCCTCCTTCCCATTACCACTACCCTCTCTTCTTGCTACCTCCAACCAAGGATGCCATTATGATAGAATGAAGGCCTGCATGCATATAATGGGCCTTTCCCAGTCTAAAATGCAGCTGCCTGTCTTTGATTAGGGCATATCATTGCTTGCCCAGGTGAGCTCTATGTGCCGCATCCACATAAGGCAGCCCCTACAGGATTGTGAGAAGTCTATGTCAGCATATCAAACCTGTCATTTCATAGTTGGAATAAGTCTTCACACATGGATAATTCTTATCATAACTAAAATAGAATTTCATAAATGGTTTTTAATTGACACTATGATAAAGGCAGAAGCTAAACACTTGTCAGGATCCTTCTCATTGGAGAATTTTCCCTATTTATGCAAGTCTGAATTTTCCGAACTCAGTGTTGATTAAGTTTCAGTTATATTTAAACATATTCTTGTATCAGTGATTCTGACAAGGTATCTAGGAATTCCTTCAATTTTATAACTTTCTAAATCACATCTAAAGGAAATATATCACATTCTAAATGACAGAAAACATATTTTCAAGACAAATTAAAAAGATATATGATGGTAAGGGTAATTAGAAGAGAACTCTCTTACTAAACTTTTTTTCTTTTGATTCATGTCACTGTGCCGCCGTCATGCCAAAATAATAATTTCTAACATTTGTGCATGATAATTAAAAAGGCAACTTCTTGAATTATCATAGAATTGTACAACTGTTCCTTCCTTTGGAAAACAGTGATGAAAGAATAATATTCTATTCCATTCCTTTGGTACAAAGATATTTTAAACAATTTTAATTTAATTTAATAATCTGAATAGTCTTATATAATTTTTAAAAAACAGTGATGCAGAATGATTAAAGCATTGTTTCCATGTGATTCTAGGCTGGGATCCAGCGTCAAAGGCATTTACAGCTAAGATAAACAAAGGTAATTAATTACTAGAAGTCATGGGGCATTGAAGTGACTTTAGGATTGCCTTAGTAAAATAAAATTTACATGGTAGCTGTAGCTTGGTATTAAAATCACCAAGAGTTTATCTTCTCTTGTTTGCAAACACATGAATAAAGATGCGGTTTCATTTGATAACTAAGTGATAGCTTCGAAAATGCTGGGCAACCATTCTCCAGGTCATGCTTTCCCTTTGTTAATGAAAGAAATATTTCCTGAACATTTCCATCTACAAAATACATGGAATCCTTTTTACATAATGAGCATTTTTAGTGAACACTCATGGAGGTAGCTTATTCATCTTTCATTCAAATGCTCGCTTCCAAACCATTTCACTCTCCATGTTTAAAAGTGTTAGTTACTTAAACAAAGTATCAAAAATTGCCTTGAACATCTAGGGAATGAGTTGTCAGTTATTCAAACAATTATTCTTCAAGCTGTATGTTGTTAGATGTCTTGCATCCTGATAAAATAACTCTGCTTTTTAGGTCAGTGATTTAATATTCCTTTGAGTATCAGATTTTTTTGAAAAACTGATAAAAACCATGGATTTTCTCCTGAGAACATATATACACTCTTTGATTGGAAAAAAGCAACACTCCTAACACACTTTTATAAATCCACACACATAAACCCAAATGCCTGAAATGTGCCTACAATTTCCTAGATTCCTAGATCCCCTAAGATTTCAGTGTTGTCCCAAATTACAATCTTTGATACATGGAAATAGGCCACTCATTATATACTCATGCAGAAGGGTGTCTGGCCAGTTTACCTAAAACAACAGACTATGAAGGCATTTGGCAAATTGGAAGAGCCTAAGACACTAACAACACTGAGACCCTTACTACCAAAATGATATAGAGCAGTATTCTGATTTTCTGATTGTGCAATTGTATGAAATTTATGTTTAAAATAATAATAACCTTGGGGATTTGCTAAGCAACAAAAATGTGTGATTCAAATAACGTAATGATCACATTCTGGGTTGTGTGTATGGCACAGAAGTTTGGACGAAAATACAGAATCTACGTGGTACTGTTCAACAGACTTTTGTATAATGTTCTGTATCTGAATTGTCCAGTGGGGCAGCCATTACCCACATGTGATCACTGAGCACTTGAAATGTGGTTAGAGAAGTAAAGAAACTAAGTTTGGAAGTTTTAGCTAATTTTTTAAGACTTGATTTTTGGGGGGCTGTTTCAGCTTTACAGCAAAATTGAGAGCAAGGTACAGAGATTTCCCATATACCCACTGCCCCGACACATGCATAGCCTCCCCCATGCTCAACATCTCCTACAAGAATGGTATATTTTTATACAACTGATGAATTCACATTGACCCATTATAATCACCCAAAGTCCACAGTTTACATTTAGATTAATTCTTGGTGTTATATATTCTATGGGCTTGGATAAATGTTTAATGATGTGTATCTACCATTGTAATATCATACAGAGTATTTTCACTGCCCTGAAAATCCTCTGCACTCCACCTGCTTATCTTCTCCCACACGCTGAGTTTGGTTCTAATGCTTGCTTTGACTTCTCAGGCTCTGCTTTCCCATTTATTTATTTATTTATTTATTTATTTATTTATTTATTTGAGAGAGAGAACGAGAGCACAAATGGGCAGGGGGAGGGCAGAGGGAGAGGTAGAAGCAGAGCATGAGTTGGCGGCACGGGCAGAGGGAGAGGGAGAAGCAGACTCCCCACTGAGCAGGGATGCGGAACTCGATCCCAGGACCCTGGGATCATGACCTGAGCTGAAGGCAGATGCTTAACCAACTGAGCCACCCAGGCATCCCTCCTTCCTTTTAATATGCTGTGTAGTTTGCGTTGAAAGCCAGGCATGGTGTTCCCAGCAGGAACTAAGGTTAACAGACCTTACTGTGAGATTTAATGTTAATGTGACTTGGAATTGGGCTGTTTTTAATGTTCGCTGTAGCTTTAAGTGTCAGGGCTTTGAGTGCGTCTAGTGCCCTTGTTTCTTTCAGCTGTTGTCTTTGGGTTTTCATAAGAACTCCTCTTAAGCAGTGTTGTGTCTTACAGCTGCTTGAGCTACAATCTGTTGTTATCTTGGACCCTTGTTAGTGTGATAGTAAGATGTCGGGGAGGAGAGGCGTTCTGTGATTTTATGATTAAATCTCATTCTTTTAATGGGTCTAAGGTATGAAAGTGGCTGTCACATGTTCATTAGAGTCATTCTATTTTTTTTTTAACCCTCATTATCTGAGACAGAAAAATTAGAAGGGCTGGAGTTAAATATTTTAGTGAAAAGTTCAGAGAACTAGATAGAGATACTACCATTCTGTGTTTGTACATTATACGTAAGGAGATTTTGAGGAAAATACATTATGGGCCCTTTAGCAGATCATTAATGCGTAACTCTATATATGGTATATATTTTAAAATCCAGATGATTTTTATCACTCAAGGATTTATTATTAAAAGATTGCAAAAGAAATGCCCACCATTATGAACAATGTAGACAAGTGAACCAAATAATATACTCTGAAATGAAGAATGTCAGAGATGACAACCTTCTAATGGCATTTAGTTGGGAATTTAGCACTGAAGGAAACCAAAACACAAAACGGTCTTCTAACAATTCATTTTGTACACAACGTTAATGATCTCATTTGTTAACTTCAGAAACCATTTCAAAATCAGGGGGCCCAACACAAAATTCTTACTGTGTTACAGGCTGTTTCTGGCAAAGCAACAAAGAGCGGCAGACGTAAGATTACATTCATGCTTAATCAATCATCATGAAAACACACACACTCAAATTATTTTCATGGCCACAAGGATTAAATAGTGAGTTAATGAAGCCTGAATGCTTTCACTTTGTGAACAGTGGTTGGGGTGAAGGCAAGTAATAAAACTAACAAGCTTTAAACACCTATATAGGGGAGGACAGATATATTTTCCTCTAATTTTCTAAGCTCTTGACTGGGGCCCCTATAACAGAAGTCAGATTGACAAGACCAAAGCACAGAAATTTATTTATGTAATATAAATTTGAGGTGATGTGTGAGCCTTCATAAGAAAATGAAGACTTAAAAAAGAAGCTGAGCCTGAGTGTGTTTATGGTAGAGTTGATGATTTATGGAAAGCTGTCAAAATATGTGACAGAACAAAAGGGGTATGAGCTCAGTGGAACAAATGGGGGAAATGAGCAAGACTGTTTGTTCAGATTCCTGTCATAGTTCCTGTGAATCCAAAGATAAGGATGTTCCTTTCCTCCATGTATAGGGAGGTTACCTCTCACCTAAGGATGAGGGTCTTATGATCTACTTCAGGGGAGGATCAGAACGTCCTTCCTGCCCCTATAGTTTCTCAAATTCCTTCAGCTTAAAATATTCAATTTGCCAAGGTCCGTCTTTATGGGGTAGTGTGTCCTGAATTCCATTATCTACAGTAATTAAATGGGACACCATTCTGGATACACACATTTATGTGGGTGTGGGTGTGTGTGTATTTATACATATAGTCTCATTTTTCATATGTTGATGAAAGAACCTATATTCGATTAGGAACTTATGTGAATTTAGTGAAGGTAACGTAATAATTTGAGGTCTCCCTGGTGTGAAATGGCATGCTTTTATTCTAAGATGCTGATCAATTGCTTTGGAACTGCTTTAGGTCTCAGGTAACAGAACAATTTCAAAGAAAAATTTCTTACAATAGTCAGGAAAAAAATGCATCTAATACATTAATATCAAAAGATCTCAAAATGTTGTTTTAGCGCTTCCATCCGAAATCTTCTCCAAAAGCATTTACAGTAGCATTCTATGTAATACTTTATATACAGTTAACCAATTTTTCTAAAAAATATACCTATTTCTTGGACCCAATTAAAAGATGAGCAATGTCTGCCACAAGTGCAGGAATGATACAATACACTAATGGCTTCTGGCCTTGAGTCCCAGATCCTGGCATATAGTAGTCCTAAATTCAAGTCATTTAGTTTTCTGAGTACAAACCACATATTTTCAAAAAAAAATTATAAGTAGACTTATAAAGGGTGTTGTGCATTTCAGACATCAGAGAAAATATATCCTGTATATGGCCAGAATTATTAAATATACTTTATAAATTTTAAGAATTGCTATATAGAAAACCATATCAAAATCTTAATTTCTCAGATGTGGTTAATAATAGCAGTTTTCAGCCTTAAAAGAGATTAAGGTAGAAGGAATAAAAATTTCTTTTTTTTTTTTTTTAAAGATTTTATTTATTTATTTGACAGAGAGAGACACAGAGAGAGAGGGAACACAAGCAGGGGGAGTGGGAGAGGGAGAAGCAGGCTTCCCGCGGAGCAGGGAGCCTGATGCGGGGCTCGACCCCAGGACCTGGAATCATGACCTGAGCCGAAGGCAGACGCTTAACAACTGAGCCACCCAGGCGCCCCAGGAATAAAAATTTCTTAAGACAAAAGAAATTATGGT
Organism: Phoca vitulina; assembly: GCF_004348235.1. Lineage (NCBI taxonomy): Eukaryota > Metazoa > Chordata > Mammalia > Carnivora > Phocidae > Phoca > Phoca vitulina. Next base: position 5,781,346 of record NW_022589719.1, on the reverse strand, counting down.
TTTGAATTATATAAGTTGGCTGATTTGATGTGCTGAATTTCAAAGGGGTGAGTATAAGTAATTGCCGCTAACCAAAGTCACTTCCAAGAAGAAGGCAGATATTTGTGTGTGGCCTCACATGGTCAGCGTTTAGAAAGTTTTTCCTTTGGGTCCCAAATATTAAATTGATATGTAGGAGGAGAGGAAGAAGATACCAGCATAAGTTAGCACTACTTCGAAAGTTCAAAAAAGACACAGGATTCTTGGTATCTGTAAACTTAATATGAGATCACATGATGATGCACCCCTCTCTCTCATCACCCCCAAAATAAGGCCAGTTAAAACATAGGCAATTTTAATAGATTTTGAATATTAAGAATGGGATAAATGTCGATTCTCTCACCTCTTCTTTTTTTCAAGTTTTTATTTTAACTCCAGCTAGTTAATGTCCGGTTTAATATTAGTTTCAGGTGTACAATGTAGTGATTCAACACTTCCATACAACACCCGATGCTCATCACAGCAAGTACCCTCCTTAATCCCCATCAACTATTTAGCCCATCCCCCCACCTCTCTTCCCTCTTATAACCATCAGTTTGTTCTCTATAGTTAAGAGTCAGTTTCTTGGTTTGCCTCTCTCTCTCTCTCCCTTTTTTTCCCCTTTGCTAAAATTTGTTTTGTTTCCTAAATCTTCATATGAGTGAAATCATATGGTTAGTCATAAAAAAGAATGAAATCTTGCCATTTGGAAGGACATGGATGGAGCTAGAGAGTATTATGCTTAGCAAAATAAGTCGGCCATCTCTTCTTTAATTAGACCAAACCTTGACTACGGGATTCAGTTGCTTTCATCTTAGTGACAATCACCCAAGTGTTCAGAGTAATACATCTAACATGATGTGAACACTGTGTAATTCGAAGAATGACCGAAAGAACTGAGAAAGAGTTAAGATGATAAAAAGGCAATCATCTACCCATATCTGTCCTAAAAGCTAGAGTGCAAAACTATGACTAGTTTGATAGATGTAACAGAGAAGCAGACTTTCCCTTAATATAAGAAAGAATTTAAAAATGATTAGAATTGTTCAACTATGAAATAGGTTATCCCCGACAATGATTTCTCAATAGCTGGAAAATGTTACATTATGGTCAGGATGAGCATATATTGGAGAGCAATGCCCCTCAAGTTTAATACGTCTAAAATCACCTGGGGATCTTGTTAAAATGAAGATCTTGATTCTACAGGTGAGAGAGGGAATGGATTGTTTTGTATTTCCAAAAAGTCTATTTCAATACTCATATTGCTTGTCTATGGACTGTGCTTAGAATATAATGTAGAGAGATTTCATAGACTTTTTGTAGGTTTCTTTTAACCTTGAGAGTTCACTAGTTCCTGATGGGCACAGCGTGAACATATAAATATCTCAGATTAGACATTTGCTCACCCATTCCACTCTGGTCATGAAAGAGGTAAAATTTTTCACAGAATATGTAAGAAGAGCAAGTAAGATTACATTGCCTAATGGAGAGGAACCTACATCCTGGTGTGTGTGTTACCACACACACTACATTATTTTTTGCCTTCTAAATATAAGTTTTTGAAAACAAATGCTGCTCATATACTATTTTCGAGTGCCTTTTAGTAAATGCTTATATTTTGTGTCACTGCTCCTTCCTTTCATTAATATTGTTGGCAGTGAAACTCTTCACTAAGATGACTGCATCAGGGTCATACTTAACTGCATATGGATCTCAACCAACTGCATGTGGCAGGTGGGAATTTGAAACATTACTCAACATTCAAAGTCTTTTCTTGTGGTTTTTTTCCTTGTCATTCCAGTTATAATGGAGGACAATTAAAACGTCAGATGCTTGGCTATAAATTTGAAGGATGGTGGCTGAATCGTCTTTTGGATGAGAACATCTAAGCACTATATCTTTTTTTTTTTAACACATGGAAGAATCTAAACTTTGATTTGGCCGTAATTAAATCATTTATTTGAAGATGGAATGCAATATTTGCTGCTTAAGAAAGTTTCACTCATGGAATTTAGTATGTGCTTCTCAGCTAGATGGTTGATTTAAGTTTTAGTTTATATAAGGAAAATCAAGGAATAAAAAGTAAAGCTTTAAAAATTATTTTCAGATCCTACAATAGAACAGGCAAAACAATCAACATTTTCCCCTGTCTCACTTTGAGGCTTCAAATTATAGTAAAAAAAAAAGGAAGTCATTTCTGTGGTTCTATGTTTAACTCATATTTTACTCTAATATCCAAGCTTAAGAACTCTATCATTTTTAATAAACTAATCTGTGCCAATAAGTTACAGAAAGCTGAAAGGGGTGGGGAAAATAAGAAGAATTAAAAGGGTTTTAATTTTTTAACAGAAGTCCCCAGGAAATCTAATTAAAGAAAAACCAGGGCAGAAAATATATTAATTGGTTTATTCCAGATTGCATGGCAAATCATGATAATTTTAATTTGGAGCAGGGAGCTAAGCTCTAAGATTTGTACCCTGACATAGAAACTAGTCTCTGATTCATCAAATGAAATAAAGAATATTTGCCTCAGAAGAATTTAGGTTGACAGACTTGATTCACCCTCTCAGGGGAAAGTAAAACCATATATTCTTTGAGTTCAGATGTCAATCAATGAAAAAACAATTCTTATAAATAAATGGTTTCTTGTTATTTCATCTATCTTCCTGCCTGCTTTAGGATGAGACTGTCAAAAAAAATATTTTAGAAGAGCAATCTTGGTATAGGTCCATGTCTCAGAAGTGCATGATGAGCTATCAAAAACCAGTTCTGTAGAGTTAGTTTTATGAAAGATGGAAAAAGAAATTTCTTCAAAACTCAATGGGGAAAATAAACTTTTGGGTGCTTTAAGTCATAGAGAATTACATAAAATCATCCTGAGATATACGTGTGTGTGCATGTGTGTAACATATATACATGTGTTTATATATGCAACACACATATGTGTTACATATGTAACATATATTTGCTACATTTATGTAATTTATATATTTATAATGTGTGTGTGTGTTAGGGTTAGGGTTAGGATCATGGTTACCATTGGTGTTCATGTTTCTTATTTATCAAGTGATCTTTAAGTTCTCTTACAGCTCTGAAATTTATGATTCTCATACACTAACTGAAAGAAATCCTGTGAAAATTCACTGAGCTGGTGGAAATTACACAGTCCCTCACTAAGCTTCTGATGGCAGGATGAAGAAAATGCTCAAAATCCATAGTTTTCTCTTTTGTTCTATTATCTTCCTATAGCATTTATTTTATGTGTAGAAGAAACAGTCAAGGATTCGGTGTGTTTTATATGGCACTATTTGCAAAACCCAGAGAAAGTTTAGGGTTGGATGACACACATTCAGAATAAATAGATGATAGATGATAGATAGATAGATAGATAGACAGACAGACATATCCTATCTACATACATACAAAACATATATATATATATATATATATATATATATATATATATAAATCAGTGATTTCTAGAGACATTGAAAGCAAAAAACTTGAAATTGTCTTGGATATAAGAGAAATAGACTTGGAAAACAATTTGAATACTAACAATATCGTTATAGAAAATGATAGGCTCTTATTCTATATTCTGTGTCCATACAACACATGTTCCTTAGACTGTAATTCCCGAAAGTAGCGTCCTAGTTTCTATTCTGGTAGAACTTTTTTGACAGCCACAGAAAGGGATTCTTGGATATAGAATGCTTACAGTCTTCCATAGTTGTGGTAGTAGGGTCACTATTACTGAAATGGTTTCTTTTGAAGTTTCTTTATTTTCCTGAGCAATTTCACTAAAACCTAATGGTGCAGAAGGATGTGATAAGGAAACAAAGAACAATGAATGGCCCCACTAAGCAAATAGCTCATCGGCATTAGCATACTATTTTTCTCAAAGACTTATGTACCAACATAATTAGGGCTCACGATTATAGGTGAAGTTTATGACCTTAGCACTATTGGAAAAGAAACAACAAGCAGTGCAGAGTATGAAAATATAGCCTGTTCAACTTGTAACATGCTATCATCTCTGCAAAATGGAGATATGGTTATACACACAGCTTTCTTATAATAAAGCTATTTGGCAAAATATATACATACATATTTATGTATTTAAATGCATACCATATTAAGAAGGGAGGAGAAACAGAGAGGAGAGAGAGGTGCGCACATTTTGTGTGTGTGTATTTCTGAGCCTGTCAAATTAGTTACATTTATATTGCCAAATAATCCAGAGGGATACATGATTATACAGGCAATGTGAAAAACAATAACTTTAACATTGTATTATATGTTGACTATGTCTGAAACATTCTTCTAAGCGGGCTACATTTCGTTAATCATTTAATCCTTACAACACTCTAAGATAGGTTTTATTATCATTCCTAACTGAAAAGTAAGAAAACTGAGGTTCAAGGAGCTAGAATGATCCATGAAAGGTCAGACGGTTCATATTGGTGGAACCAGAATTTAACCAGGACAGTCTGGCTCCAGAGTTGTCTCTATTCATCTTTAGCCTGCATCTTTTCACAAATAGAGAAATTTAACCCTGCTTTTCTTTGGACAGTTAATAACATTCTGTGTCACTTTCATGAAGCTGCGGAAGATGTGCAGTCTTGAGAATTTGGCACTAATGCCACATTTCCACACTCCGGTAGAGATAACTTGTTGGAAGACTCCACGGCTTCTGCCTGGGTTATATTGCTACACCGGCAAATTCAACTGCAGTTGACCCTTGAACAAGGGTGGGGGCGGTTAGGAGTGCTGACCCTCACATGTTCAAAAATCTGCATAAAACTTTTGAATCCCCCAAAACTAATAGCCTACTATTGACCAGAAGCCTTATTGATAACAGAGTTGATTAAAACATAGCTGGTAGGTTATATGTATTATATACTGTATTCTTACAATAAAGCAAGCTAGAGAAAAGAAAATGTTATTAAGAAAATCGTAAGGAAAAAAAATGCATTTATAGTGCTGTACTGTATTTATATACATAAAAAAAAATCTGCCTGTAAGTGGATCCATGCAGTTCAAACCCATGTTGTTCACGGGTCAACTGTATAGGGAATGTATAAATCAGGAAAATTTTAGTAATAACCAATCTAAGGTACCTGAAACAAACTCAGAGAATCTCTCGTAAAGATACTGGATTTTCCATGAAAGTGAGTGCAGTAAAGGAACTCAGGAAGGACGTGGATTAGAGACAATGTTAAGATTCTCTCTTTTTCAGTTTTTGCATCTCTCTACAAATTAGTATCATTTCTGTTTTACTCCTTTGACCCCCAGACTTCTCTGGCCCACAGGGCAGAAACATGGCCCTTCACAGCTCCCACACTTGCATGTACAGTGAGGCTGACTCCACCAATCTTTGTCCTAGTGCCAATCTCCCAGCACAGATTCTTAATTCAGATATTAGCTCGTCTAGGGGTGGCACTGAGAGTTTACATGATTGGTTAATCAAAACATAGATCCAGAGGTTGGATACCCCAAATTAAGTTGAGACCTCATCCCACTGCCATGGAATACTATAGAGAATGATACCCGATGGCTTAAGGAGATCAGAATCTTAGAATGGTTACATTATTTAGGACTTAATTGCCTCTATCTTTATCATATAGGACACAAGGCTTTGAAAAAAAAAAATTAAGGTGCCAAAACCTTTAAGAGCTCTGTAGTGGAATTTTTATACAGATAAGGCATTACAGTGACCCTAATGAGTCAAGTAGCCACAAAAATTTGGAATCATAACAACCAGTTCCCCAGACTTTATGTAGTAGAAAAGAACTATTGGTGTTCAGGTAAACTATTAACACCTGGTTCTCTGAGCTAAGAGAGGGGGGAACCCTGGTTTGTAGAGAATTTTCCAATTTCCATAGTGTGAAAATCCCCACCATGGCTGTTTAGGTAATTTCAAGCTACCAACATGGCATCACTGAACACGAAGATGGGAAAAGACATACACAAAAAGTTTTCCTCAGTCAGTGAGTGCCAACTAAGCATACTACCAAAGAGAGCCATCCCTATAGTGCTTCTGAATCCTTAACCTACAGAATTCATATGCATAATAAAATCGTTGTTGTCTCCCACTGAAGTTCTGGTGGATTGTGGTTTGTTATACAGAAGTAGTAATAGAAGAGGCCTTGGACTGTTTTTCCCTCTGCTTAATGTTATGTTCCCTGTCTAGAGTAGAACCTGCCCTTATAAACAAAAAATAGAAAACAACAGCTCATATAATAGCCATCCACTAACAATAAAACAGAAGTTGTTTTTCCTTCTGTAGCGTCTATCCAAGCATCTATCCAAGACTTTCCCAAGGTCTGTGTTACCTAATGAACAGCAGTGTAATATAAGTAATGGCCTCATATTCTAAGATAAAGCACATATACACGATAAACTTCCATACATAACAGAATAAAAAACAAAGAACACATGAAAAGAGCATAAAATGGTATCAAAATATAAAAATCATAAAATACAAAACGTTATATTTGTTCTGTAAGTGTATAAACATCTCAAATTTTCTTCAAGATGGAGTGTCCATAAAGCACAGTAAGAAATGTACACCATCTCATGGATAAAATTCTCATGAACTCTTTAGATTATGCCTCCATCTTCCATACCCTGAAAAAAATGGCTTTGCTGAGAATTAACCCATGTTTTTTATTTGATTATCATTTCCCTCTCATTTGAGTTCATGATTCCATACCCTGATTTCTCTGAGTTCTTTGTCCACTTAAATATGAAGGCAATATGATTAGCCACCCTAGGAGAGAGAAAAGGCTTTGATCATTTCCTTAGGATATATCTCGGTGAAGTTAACAGGATTCAGAGATGCAGTCTAGGCACCAAGAACTCCACATCCAAACCATAATCAAAGCAAATAGGTATTTGAGTCTGTTTGCCAAGTATGGACATAATCCAGGGTAAAATAGTGGTGGCACAGAGATGAAATCAGGATCACTGAGTCAGTACTGGGGAGAGAAATGGTGCTAAATGTGTGTGGAGTTGGTGTTAGGGACAATAAGGGAACTACAAATAAAGTACTATGTCCTAAAGACTCCAGTGGCACAGACTATTAAGACTCAGTCTTATATTCCTTTTATATCAGGTGTTTCATCCTCAACAAAAGCTCTCCCTAAATGCTCAAAGAGCTTGACCATTTAAAGCTAGGCATTAACCTTGGTAGATCATCATACTTATACTTTCATAGTGAGTATTTTATCCTTAAAAGTATCCTTCTATTTCATAAAAATTGTTAGAAAGTCCCTACTTTATTACTTTCTTAAAAAGTACTTATTGGGAAAAATGAACAATTTCTGTAGCATACTCCAGAGCATTTTCGTGGTGCATTGTTATTAATACATACAACTCTGTGCAACAGATAATGTTGTTAGAATAAAAATAATAGACCTAATACCTGGGTTAAATGATGTGCCCAAGTGAATGGTGAAAATGGTTCTCAAATTTTGTTCTGACCACGGGTGCCTGGCTGGCTCAGCCGGTAGAGCATGTGACTCTTGATCTTGGCTTTGTGAGTTTGAGCCCCATGTTGGGTGTAGAGATTACTTAAAAATAAAAATCTTAAAAAAAAAAAAACTGTTTCTGATCAAAATTTACACTTTTTTTCTTTAGATGACACTGCCGCCTTGCTGCTAGGTAATTTGTAAATTTAAAGAGCTAAAAATAATGCAAATGTAAGTTTTTACACTTTGAATTGCATATATTTGAATAAGAAAATGCTCATGTGCATTTTTAAACTGTCATTTTCAATAATCAAGAACCTGTCATTTTCTTGTGTACTGAAGAGCTCAGTCTCAGCTATTTTCAAAGTTACATGATGGCACTTATGAACTGAGAACGTATTAAGCGGGTTGTTGGAAAAATGTATGAAAATATTAAAGTGTCCATCTTAGATTTGAGGTATCAAGCACTGTATGATAGTATGTTTTTAAACAGTTTAAAATATTCAGCCTAAACACCTTCAACTTTTTTCTGTATCATTTAAAATTATTTTTATAAATAATCATAATCTCTGTGTACAAGAAAGTATAACCCATGTTCATGTTTTAAACAAATTTATTTCACATAGCCAGCCCTTTTATTTGAATATAATCATCTGTATTTTTTATGGAAATAAAAGTGAATCATGGACACTCCTAATCATCTCTTGAGACAAAGATTTTGGTTGGTGTTGGGATTTGCCCCAAAGATCTAAATTCATATATACAGCCTATCCCAGTACTACCGGGGAACCCTCATATATAGCATAAGACCATCCAACACCCCCTAATTCTTAAGCATAATGGCTCCATCAAGTTTTAAGCAAAAGAAGTAGCCCAAGGATAAACTCCATCATCTTTCCAGAAGAAAGTGAATGCTTTTTTGAGCTGACACACCCACACTTACATGCCCTCACCTGCCTGCTCATTACAGATGCACAAATGTCTTCCCCAGCAACAGCACTCATGAGAACTTGTCCAGTTTTATTCTGCAAACACAGATCTATCTGCATAGCCAGTATTTAGTGTGCTTATTTCTTTTACAGTTCTTAAACTGCAATTTGTTTTCTGTGTTCATCCGCCAATGTGCTTACAGCTCAAGCTTCTACAAATAACCAGAGGAATAGAAAGGATAAGAAATGAACATTTCCTGTTAATTATATCTATATATCTATATCTGTCGACCAATCAAATTTTCTGTGTATATGTGTGTTTCTGTGCATGTGTATAAATATTTAGTTTGAGGTATTTTTAGGTCCACAGGCTATTTTAAGATACAGAGAAATCCTTTGTACTTTTCACCAAATTCCCCTCAATGGTAGTACTTTGCATAACTACAATTTAATATCACAGCAAGGAAAATGACTTTAATACAATCCACCAACCTTATTCAGATTTGAGATTGCACCAGTTCCACATTTTGACTTCTTTACTATAATTGAGTCTTCTAATCCATGAACACATTATGACTCTCCATTTTTAGGTCTTGGATTTTCTTCATCAGCATTTTGTAATTTTTAGTATATAAATCCTATACATGTTTTGTTAGATTTAGACAAAATATTTCCTTTTGTTTGGAGCCATTAAAAATGGTATTGTGCTTCTAATTTCAGTTTCCACATGTTTGTTTCTAGTATATAAAAATGTGATTGAGGAGCACCTGGCTGGCTCAGTCAGTAGAGGATGTAACTCTTGATCTCAGGGTTGTGAGTTCAAGGCTCACAGTGGGCACAGAGAAACTTTAAATCGATCAATCAATCTCAAGAAAAGTAAAAAAAACTGTGATTGATTTTTGTATATTGATCTTTTATCCTGTGACCTTGATAAAGTCATGCTTTCAGTGGGACTCCCATACAGTCCATAGTGAATGCATCTACCTGGGCTTTCTTCTGCTGCTTTGTTGGGGTTCAGGAAATACTGGATCTGTGTTACGTTCTGAAGCAGGGTGGAAGTCATGAGATGCTACTCTTCCAATCCTGTGATCTCAAGTCCATCCTCCTTTTCTTAAAATTTTTCAGTATCTTCTTTGTTTGCCTGTTGTTTTATTTCCAGGTTTTATAGTTTTATTAGGGGAGAATTAGAAACAGAAGAGTTTTAGCATAAGTGATAAAGCAAGTATAGGTTCAGTGAATTCATTAATATATGGTAGCAATAGGTCAATAAGGATTAGTAAGTAAAATCCACATCAATAGTTGGGTAATGAGTAGTCATAGCAAAGAAACCCAATCATCTTAATTCATCTTAATTAGAAAATGTTAAGCAACAGTCACCATGTAAAATGGTACTCAATTTACCTTCTCTTAACTAGTAAATTATTTACATCATTTATTTATTTTCTTCTTTCCTATATTTATTTAGTTAAATAGTTGTTAGTCACCAGTTGTGAGTTTTTTTCCCTAATTTCAAATGGAATTATGTCCAAATGGCTTCTGCCTGTTCTTACTATCTCATAAGATGCTTTGTATAAACTTTAGAACTAGTTGGTTTGCAAATAAATTAATGGCAGTAGAGCAGGGGAAAATTTGACATTTCAATTGGGATATATTTGTCTTTGTTTATATTATGAGCATATTGGGCTGTTTCTTTCCATTTAGAGCTAACAATATTATCTAAATGCATTTTTTTTTTTACTTTTTCAACACCTTTAAGAGAGAAAATTTAGAGTAAAATCACAATGCCAATAGACCCTGGTAATCTTTTATCTTTACAAAATTGTTCCCTGTAAGGCTTATTTCTGCAGAATATGAAACTGTTTGTTCTTACAGACCAGAAAAAGTCTCACAAGATAGATGATAGGTAGACATGTAGGTAGGTAGATAGATAGATGATAGATAGATAGATAGATAGATAGATAGATGATAGAATACAAAGTTGAGGATATAATTCAGCACCTCATTCCACAGTCATCACTTAACTATTAGATAATGTGAATATACGTATTTTTTAAAATTTTTGTGATAAAGTCTCCCAAAGCCCAGAATAAATTAAGCAACATGTTAGTGTTTGTTGATAGTGTGTATTATATTATTTTAGGAATTTTTGTATGTTTGAAATATTTCATAGGCGATACAGCAATATATTGTAACTCATTATGTGCTTTTCTCTAACCTACACTAGACAGTTATATTAAAATGTTCTCTGATGACCAATTCCATGCTTTGCATCCCCATTTCAAGAGAGTATCAGGGAAGAATTTCCTATTACCCTTCACAAGGGAAACAAGGACAAATACACTGAAGGCCTTGCCATTTATATAAACCATACTTTGCTTCTTGGAAGAACATCTATTATATGTCATTTTCTGAAATACAAGAGTTCATTACCAAAGCAGTTTGGTGGGAAAAAATTCTATTTTAATAACAGAATTAATCTATGTTCAATATCAGATTTGCTGCCCACCACTCCTTTTTCTTAGTGTCATGCAATTATTAACATTCTGTTATTGTGAGGATACATAGGACCACTGAGAGAATTATTTTTTACATTAGTTAGCACATACTACAGAAGAATAAAATTTTGGAGTTCTTATTTAGCTTATACTACTTAGTTTCTACAGTACTCTTCTGAGGAATTTTTTTTAAAAAGGGAGAAAATAGTGGAGAAACATCTGATTAGAAAATTATTTGGGCCCCCTAAAGTACCTAATATGTTCTTTATGAGGAAAAGTGCTTATAGCAAGCACCAGAAGTATAATAATAAAATCTTTTTGTAATAATCAAGAAGGATTTGACTAGAGTGCAAGCTACTTGTCACTAAGAATAAATTAGGTTGTCTTTATATTCATAAAATCTGAGTTTTAAGGGGCTTTATATGCCCGATCATCCACCCACTTGGTTTTTAGTCAAGGAAGCCAAGCCCCAGAGCAATTGAATGATTTGCCCAGTAAAGCACCTGCAACTCTCACATATTTTATACATAGAATATAAATTTGTCTAGTTTTAATAATACTTTTTTGTGCACATTTTCCTTGTGTCTTCCACTATACTTCCTTTTGAAATATGTATTTCATAGTGATAACAGATTTGAAATCTAAAACCAGAGGTTGAAAAATCTTATTCATATTGTTTTTTATTTATGCAAATGGGAAAATCCTGAATCTTTGAAATATAGAAACCCATGTAAACACTGAGGTTAAAATATCAACCCTGATCTTCTTCATAAGATTCAAGATTGATTTTTATTACAGATTTTGCCAGATATTTTGTAGATGTTGCTAATTATCTCTCTACCCATGTTTTAATCTTTTTCTCTCCTGAAGGTAGGGGCTGAAGGGGAGAGTATATTGAAATTGGTATCTTTCTCTATCCAAATTTTTATATTCTTCTATATATGAACCTATTATAGTGTATAATATTGTTGATATATTTTGAATTATTATAGTATATAATATTGTGGATATGTTTTGAATATATATATCACTTTCAATACATATTTTGCATCCTATCGGTTTACTTAATATTGTGTAATCTCAATCTAATTTATTCATTTTATTTACTGGATAGAAATTTAGTACATAATTTTATATAACTAAATTTGTCCATCCATCTTTTCAGGAAAATTTGGTTTCTAGTTTTTTTTTATTATATACACTTTTCTGTAAAAACCATTCATCTACACATTGTGAAAGAAATATTGCACCAGACAGAGTTATACAGTCAAAGAAGATGTTATTCAGCTTATACAATGTGGAAGAGAGATTGAATTCAACCTTACTGAAACAAAGGTGGGAGGGATTTTAAGCATGAGGGTGAGCAAGCAGAAAAATACTGAAGGAGTTGTGGGAAGTTGGTTCATAGGACACGTCCAGCACAGTGAGTTGCCCCTGAATTTTCAAAGGTTTATCTCTGTGATTTCACCATCTGTGTTGCTACTTGGCCTTATCAAAGTTAGGTTCCTACAGAAACTTAATCTCTGCCACCATACAATCCTGTCTTTTATGTGACAGGCTTGCTTACATCCCATGGGAATGGAACAGTGAACAAAACTGGCAAATGTTTGCTCTCCTGGAGTTGATGTTATTGTGGCGAGAGATAGGTAATAAAAATAATTAATTAAAAAGATTATAATTTAAGCTTCAGACATAAATAAGTCAAAAAAGAATTGAGAATGAAAGAAAGAAATTGAGAGAAGCTTTTTTTTTTTTTTGAAGAATGGAGAGCACGTTCATCATTAAGAGAATTATATTTAAGTGAAGACATGAAGAAGATGAGGAGTGAGCCATGTGTTTATTGAGAGGAAAAAGTTACAGATAAATTGAACAGCAAAGACAAGACCTGAGGCAAGAATGTGCCTCATGTGTTTAAAGAACACCCAGATGGACAATACAGCTAGAAAAGATTGAGACAACATTTGGTAGACACTTTTAACAACTCTATTACTTTGAGAGAAATAGGGAGCCAACAAAAGTTTTGAGCAAAAGAATGATAATCACACTTACATACTAGAAGGATTATTGTGACCACAATGTTGACAGTAGAGAAGTGGGATTCGAGAACAGGAGCAGGAAGGGATTTGAGGAAGCTATTTTAATAAGCCAGGTATGAAGGTAGTGAAATAATTGTCAAATGATTTGTATTTTGAAGGTGGAGATAAAAGTATTTTGGTGAGTCATAAACGGGCTGGAGCGAGAGTGGAAAGTAAAGATGAGTTGCAAGTTTTGGGCCTGTGAACTAGGAACATTTTCATTTTGCATCTGTTTCTTTGAAATGCATAATTATAAAACTTTATTAGATCTAGATATAAGTGTAGTTTCATGGCAACATTGTCCTTTTTATTTTATATTTGAAAATCATTTGGACAATTCTTGGCTCTTGAATTTTTAAAGGAATTTTAATATGAGCTTGTTAAAGTCTGTGAAAATCCTGATGATATTTTGACTGTCATTGTTTTGAATATATTAAGTTTTATTCTCATGGAGAGTAAAATAATAATTACTTATCTAGAAATACATTATTAATATAGCAAATTTTATGTCTTTATTGCCGAAACTGGCATCTTTAAACTAAGATATATTTCAGATAATTTCCATTTTCATTGGACTAACCTCTTTTTAAAAGAATTTTAATTAAATTAAAATTGGCATTCAGATAAAAAAATATACCATGACATATTTGGCCAAGAAACTGGAAACTGTGACTTAAGTTCTTTTAATCAAAAAAGAGGAAATAGCTTTTAGAATCTAACAAAAAAATTTCCAATTAAAACTATCAAAATTACATGAGAATAAGTCATTTAAATGCTTTGAATAGAGACTCAAAGAATAGATATAATTTGATGCAATGGCCTTTAACACTTAAATGTTTCCTGGTGGCCTACAGAAATAATTTCTACTTGACAGAAGTAGTAATTAGGAAATACTGCACTTAATTATTACAATTGGGATTGGATTAGATTTATAGCTAACTTTAAATAGAGAACATAAATTAACCGGAATAGTTACAAATTGATGTAACAAAAGAAAGTCAATGAAAATAGTCTATTTCAAATAGGGCTTAAATTTTTGGAAAAAAAATATACATAATTTTAGTATAGAAATAATTGTAGGGGCGCCTGGGTGGCTCAGTCGTTAAGCGTCTGCCTTCGGCTCAGGTCATGATCCCAGGGTCCTGGGATCGAGCCCCGCATCGAGCCCCGCATTGGGCTCCCTGCTCAGCAGGAAGCCTGCTTCTCCCCCTCCCACTCCCCCTGCTTGTGTTCCCTCTCTCGCTGTGTCTCTCTCTGTTAAATAAATAAATCTTAAAAAAAAATTTAAAAAGAAAAAAGAAATAATTGTAAAAACTCCTAAACTTAACATGAGTAATTTTTACTTCTCTGATTAGATAATCACTCTAATTAGCATATACATAATTTAAAGATTCATATCTTTATTGAAAACTTTGAAATAATGTTTAATAAAATTAAATACCTAGTTGGTTTTCAGTCCCGAGGGAAGAAAAGAATGAAAATTTATAATTAGCTATTGCCCCAAGAGAGTCTGTCCAATATGTCCCACTAACTACAAGTTGTATTTGCGAGTATTTATTCCATTTACCAGTAAATAAAAACAAAACAAATGCCACAGAAAGGGATTTATGAAAACGTTAATAATTTAAAAGCCATTATGTAAATTGAAAATATATTTATTAATCAACTCCTTATACCTGCTATGAAAAGAAGTGAAGATTATTCTATGGGTGAGTTTTCACAATCTCTTTCTCATAATGTGTGTTTATGTGTTCTGTATAATATATATATATACATATCAATAATTTGAGAAGCTGCAGTACTATAATTGATTTCCTAAAAATATTTTGTGTCACCTGGAAAAAAAATCATATTCTCCAAATAATAGATTTAGTGACATGGGTGGGGAATGTGTTGGTAATTATATTCTAGTTGGCCAAATCCAATTGCTACACTCGATTTGTTATTTCCTTTTTTGCTTCTTTTTTTATTATCAATGTGTATAAAGTGCCTACTTACTGGTAAAATTTGGAATGGAGTCAGAAAAACAGCATACCGGTTTCTTTTATTAAAAAGATTTTATTTATTTATTTATTTTTTATTTTTATTTTTTTTTAGATTTTATTTATTTATTTGAGAGAGAGAGAATGAGAGAGAGCACATGAGAGGGGGGAGGGTCAGAGGGAGAAGCAGACTCCCTGCCGAGTAGGGAGCCCGATGCGGGACTCGATCCAGGGACTCCAGGATCATGACCTGAGCCGAAGGCAGTCGCTTAACCAACTGAGCCACCCAGGCGCCCAAAAAGATTTTATTTATTTATTTATTTGAGAGAGAGAGCATGAGTGGGGGAAGGGGCAGAGCAGGAGAGAAAGAATCTCAAGCAGACTCCCCACTTAGTGCAGAGCCTCCAAATGTCTGCTTGCTCCAGTGCTCAGTCCCCAGAGAACATGACTTGAGCTGAAATCAAAAGTCAGATGCCCAACTACTGAGCCACCCAAGGACCCCATCATACCAATTCCTTAAGTGTTTATCCTAAGGGTCAAGATTAAAAGGAAATATACTCTGTATTTTATTATCTATGAATGTAAGATAACAAATTATCCAATCAGACACATACAATGCAGATAACTTACCCAGTGTCTAACTTCACTAATAAATTCAATGATATAGGTCATTCTGAGCTCCAGGAAAAGCAGGGAACATCAATCTTAGATCCTGTCTGTCCACATAAGAATGTCCCTGGACCAGATTTTTGTTATGGATCTCTCTAAATATTGCAAACAGAGCACCACTTACAGAGAATGATGCAATTTTGGTAATCAAACATCTCCATTTTATGCTCTGATAATTATATAAGGTGACATTTTGTAGAGATGAATAGCATGTAAATCTATACATTCCATGATTATTTATTGTAGTTGATCCTAGACAGAACAGGTTCAGCCTGCTAAAAGTATTCCATATCCACATATTTTCCCACAGATTTTCCCATCATTAGTGTGTCTGCCAGTAGGTCTGTCATTATAGTATTTAGTAATCATTTTCCTCCCTTCCTTTCCTCTTTCCTTCTCTCATTTTTTCCTTCCAATCTTTCATTCTTGGACTTCCACTGGAAAAGTAAGAGTTAGATTTCAGTTTTGCTGCTAATACTTTCTTTTCAACATGCAAAGAAAAATAACCATCTAAAGGAAAGATGCTAAGTCTTCTGAAATCACCCCAAGTCATATCAGATGTATCGGGCACCTAATATGCCTCCTTCAAGCACTGCAGAGGAGTAAGGTTATCAAAAATTGATTTACTGTATGGTATCACTTACATGTGGAATTAAAAAAAAAAAGCTGACTTCATAGAAATGGAGAATAGGATGGTGGTTGCCAGGGGCTGGGGGAGGGGGAAATAGGTCAAACTTTTAGTTACAAAAATAAGTTCTGAGGATCTCATGTAGAACATGGTGACTATAGTTAATAACACAGTATTGTACACTTACAAGCTGCTCAGAGTAGATCTCAGTGCTCTCACCACACACAAAGTTAACATTGTGAAGTGATGGCCATGTTAATTATCTTGGTCTTGGTAATCGATCCACGGTGTATCCATACATCCAATCATCACATTATACACCTTAAATATATATACTTTTATTTGCCAAGTGTTCTTCAAATAAGTTGGAGGAAAAAAGAAAAAAAAGTTGCTTCCAGAATCTCTTTTGAATGTGAAATTTTAAAAAATGTTATTTTACTCTAGATTAGAAAGAAATATAAATTGAAGGCAATGAGCCCAAATCCTGCTTCAATATTCCTTGTAAGAAATGACACTAATTTTGCAAAGGAAAAAAAAAAGAGTATGAGGAGACATATTTATAATATGAGAAAATTATAGAAGATGTGAGATTTTCAGCTTCATTGGGTGTGGCCTTTGAGGGATAGACAAAATTTACTTCAGATTTTCTGAATTAGGGAATCATTGGTAAAATCCACCCAGGTAGGATTATTTTTTTTTTTACAAAAAGACAAATAAAGATTGTATATTTATTTTAAATTAGGACTCCACTTAGGATTAAAGTCCCTTTTACACTGAAGAACAAAAGATAATTTTTATGGGACCACACCCTTGATCAAAGAAATAAACTATTTCCTTGAAATTGAAGCACCCATGTAAAATGAATTAAGCCAGCAAAAGAATTATGGTGTAATAAAAATAAGATAAATATACTCACAAGATGATTTATCTTACCATAAATTTAATGAGCTGGTAGAAATTGGGCAGCATCTGTCATAGGAAAAAAGGAAAATTGGAAGTTAGCATCATACTTATTCTAGAATTTGATATTTATTTTCTAGATTTAGAAACAAATTTCATGTGTGGAAATGGTTTAAATGAAAATTGAATATGAAAGTAAGTATTCTATTCTTTCATTTTTACCACAAGTACTTCTGTTGTGTTCCTTATCCTTTCCTGCTATGAAATCCACTATTTTACGTGTCAGTCACACTTGGAGAAAAATTAAATTTCATTTTAATCTTACTGAACTGTTTAATCAGTTTTATTATGCCTACAAGACTTCATCTTTAAATAACTTGTCAAAAGCTCTCTGCAGAAGAATGGAAGAAGAATAACATCTGATTAAAATGCTGGTAAAAATATTGTCAAATAAGCAGCTTCTATACTGAATGAAATAGCATAGCTTCCCCTCAATTCTTTATCCATATAAATTTTACATAGTTTTTAATATAATGTGTTATGTTGTTCTGTTTCTATTTGTATTATAGATTGCATTTCATGATTTAATGATTCAGATCATTCGATGTCACTTATGCATGATAATTTAATTTACGGTAACCTTCCCTTCTGTAACAATGAAAAATTGTTTCTCCTTGTGTCCTCCACTGAATTGTCCTTGTTTTCCAACAGACTGTTCTGGATTATTGTCCCTCTCTCCCGTATCTTTAATTTCCTGTGTTTATTCCGTCCTTTTTGTTTGTTTTTGGACACACAGATGCCTTAAAAACAGCCATCATTTAAAAAAAGAAAAAAAGCACTCTTCCACCCCACTCTCCATATGTTACCTGTATCCTGAATTATCTCACATCGCAAAGTATTTTGCGTACATTTGCTGTCTCCACTGCACAGCTCATTCTTTCCGCAATGTATTCCATTCAGACTTAAGTCTCCAATGGCAATTATGAGGCTGAAGTCAGTGAATAATTTTTAATTATCCTCCCACTCAGTCTCTCAACAGCATTTGACGTGGTTGGCATCACCCTTCTTTTCTTTGTGAGGGTTTGTCTCCTAAACCTCCCTGGACACCACATCCATTCGTATCACCCCTTCATCATCTGCCCCATCACAGTGTTCTTGTTTTCCTATCCAGGACGCCTCCAAATGTCTGCTTGCTCCAGTGCTCAGTCCCCAGCCCTCTTTTATGTGGGTAATCTCGCTGACTGTCAGGACTGTAATAAGTAGTGCAAATGGATGAATTTCTAGTCCACATCCCCAGCCAGGAATTCTCCCCCGAGCCCTGATGTGCTGTATCCAACTGCCTCCTTGACCCCTGCATTTAAATATTTAAGTAGTCCTTAAATTGCCAAATCAGAACTATAGCTGTATTTACCTCCCTCAAATGGCTCCTTCTGGATCCCTTCTCATTAATTTCTTGCAGCGCTGTCTTGAGTGCTAACGTGTGCCAGACACCAGCCAGCAGCCAGAGGGAAACTGCACAAATGGTCTGCCTGGCTTCGGTAATAAGTGGGTGTACTTTCTGAAAAGAATTTTAAAACCTTACAAAAATACCTGAAATCTTAACCACGCAATGGGAAACCTAAAAACAATGTCTGTGAAAAAAAGATATGTCTCCCTAAAAAAAAATTTGCCATAAATTTTAAATATTTTCTGTGATTACCATTGCTTTTAAATATATGTGAATTTAAATTAGGACTTTTTTGTTTTTTCACTTACCTTGTAATAAACCTCTCATTCTATCTAGGAGTTAATTCGGATAACTCACCCTGGACAGTTTGCCTCTGACACACACAGACTCAGCTTTCCTTGTTCCTTCGGAGAGCCCACGGGGCCTCGGATTCATCTGGCCTTGTTTCTTTTTTTTTTTTTTTTAAATTTTATTTATTTGACAGAGAGAGACACAGCAAGAGGGAACACAAGCAGGGGGAGTGGGAGGGGGAGAAGCAGGCTTCCCGCGGAGCAGGGAGCCCGATGCGGGACTCGATCCCAGGACCCTGGGATCATGACCTGAGCTGAAGGCAGACGCTTAACGACTGAGCTACCCAGGCGCCCTCGGCCTTGTTTCTGTTTGCCACTGTGCCACCAGTCCCTGGGCAGGACGCATTCTTGCTTGGAAGCAGAATATTCAACATAAACAGCCATAGCGGGGGACTTACACAGAAATAAAATCTTTGATTACTCAATTCTGAAATTCTGTAGGAATGTTTTAGTTTTTTTATTCCTGTTTCAGAACCTAAAACAATGAAAGTTCAAAGTGTTATTTTGCTTGATAAGTGTAAATTTTAGTTCCTATGAAAACAAGTTTACCAAACGTGAATACCACCTTTAAAACTGAAAATCATTCCTCTTCATTATGGTTAATTATATCTTAAAGCTAAATAATGAGTCAAGAAAACGATAGTCATTACTGAGTATCATCTAATTATCTTTTTAAACAATTCTGTCATATGGAGGAGAAGTTGTTTAAGATGATCTGCTGCAGGGGTTTATTAGGGCACACACACAACTGGCAGAGCAGCCTCTGAAGACACAAGAGGTTGGAAGAGGGCAGAAAGAACACCCAGTCTCAGTTATCACTCGTTCCAGGATCTCAGTTAATAATGTTAAGGGCTTCTTTTCATATCTTGGTTCTGCTCTCTGGGTTTCAGTCTGTGGTCAGTTTACTCCAAGTCTCATAAAAGATGGATGCAAGTCCAGCTTTTTTTTTTAAAATTTTATTTATTTATTTGAGAGAGAGAAAGAACACGAGAGGAGGGAGGGTCAGAGGGAGAAGCAGACTCCCCGCTGAGCAGGGAGCCCCACGCGGGACTCGATCCCAGGACTCTGGGATCATGACCTGAGCTGAAGAACCAACTGAGCCACCCAGGCGCCCGCAAGTCCAGCTTTGAATGCTTTGGTAGCTTATAATTTTAGTAATGAGAAAGACCATTTCTTTCCCATCAAATACATATCAACTTGTTAGGGATCAGTTTCATTGGCTCAATTCAGGTCACACACCAATAATTGGGACCACACAAATGCAGTACTCTTATAAACTATGGATCTTCCTTCATTTGTGATGGGGTTATGTCCCAATAAATCCATTTGAAGTTGCAAATACTGTAAGTGAAAAAATACATGAAATACATCTAACCTACCAAACATAGCTTAACCTAGCCTATTTTAAATGTGCTCAGAACACACTTATTTTAGCCTACAGCTAAGCAAAATCATCTAACACAAATCCTATTTGATAATTAAGTGTTGAATATCTCCTGTAATTTACTGAGTATTGTACTGAAAAAACAGAATGGTTGTATAGGTACAGAATAGTTGTAAGTGTATTGGCTGTTTACCCTCATGATCACGTGGCTGACTGGGAGCTGTAGCTTACTGCCCAGCATCACCAGAGAGAATCCTACTGCATATTGCTCGCACAGGAGAAGATTCAAATTCAAAATTCGAAGTGGGGTTTCTACTGAATGTGTATTGCTTTTGCATCATTGTGAAGTGGAAAAATTGTAAATTGAACCATCATAAATTAGGGGCCATATATAGTCTGAATTAAGTCTCTACTCCATTAGCTTGAGGATTCTCTGTGATAGATAGACTTAGTATAATCACATTGATTTAAATTTTAAGATTAATTCCCAATAGAAAATAAAAAAGAAAGCTTATCCCAACTATATGATAAAATAAAGGAAAACAGGAAATAAAATACAAAATGTGGCCCATCATAAGCATTAAAAATACACACTTTTTCTTTTTTTGGAATATTTACTCAGAAAGCACTCAAGAATATCTTTATAGGATCAACAGATATGCACACACATTTCCCTACCTATATTAATATTGCCATATTGTTTTCCTAAAAGAATGACATATTTTGCAGAAAGGCATGGAATAGTTGAATAAACTACTTTTACATTAATTTCACCATTGTTAAAAGCATTATTTTACATTTTTCATAAATTTGTGTATAGAAAATTGTAATTCATTTTTAGTACTGTAATTTAAAAAATTTCTAGTGGAATCATTCCTAGTGTGGTCAAACATTGTTTTATGCATATGACTTTTGCACTATTATTTCTTACGTGAATTGCTTCTTTATGCCTCTTGTCCATTTATCTATTTTAAATGTTATTAGGTTTTATATTCTAAAAACAAATGTACTTCCTCATTCTTCTGTGTCTTTTTAATTGATTAATTATTTTTCAGAAATAATCAGCTATAAAGTAACTACTACTGAGAATATATGGTGAACAAGAACATCTGGTCACACCTTTCCTGGAGTTAATTTTATTAAGTCCAGTTACATTTCTCGGAATTAAAACTATGTTCATAGTCAAACATGCAAATGTTTCTTTTCTAAGTTTTTTAAATATTTATATCTTTAGAATAATTTTCCAATGACCGAGATTTGTATTTCTCAAAGTGTTGTCTCTCTGAACACTTGTACCAAATAAGATAAAGTCAATATTACTGGAAACATGTTCTATAATCAAATATGTTTGGTAACATTTGGGTTAAACAAAGTTAAATAGGTTTCTCCTACTGCAATTCTTCATGTCTATAAAGTGTTACTAAATAAGGCAGAGAGAAGGAATAGTCAATCATAGTTCTCAAACTTACTTTTTACCAGGAAGTCCTTTCTCTGGATCATTAATTAGTGGATTAATTCACTGGATTTGCTAAGATAGCATTTTTGATATTAAAAAAAGATTTAATTTTGTTATCTATCTAGAGCATCATTTAATAAATGATAAAAATTGTAGACATTAATTATTTTCCCCAAATACCTATCCTTTTATTTTATTTTATTTTGTTTTGTTTTATTTTATTTTATTAAGTAGGCTCCACCTGAGCTGAGATCAAGAGTCAGACGCTTAAACAACTGAGCTACCCAAGTGCCCCTCCAATTATTTAAATATACTAATTAAATCTATTTTTTGCTGTTTTGTTTTGATTACTAACATATATTAAATTTATATGTAATATTCAGTGTTTCTGGAATTTCTCTTGTGAGAGAGAACTTCGCAGACATTAATGTATTTTAATAGCCGATTTTTTTTTTACTATTAGCCTACTCTTTTTTCTTTGTTTTTTTTTAAATATTATTTTCTGAACTTTCGCAATCTATTTTTCAAAATAATTTTAATATATGCATTTTCAGCCTATGAAATTATCTTACTGGTATTGATATTTTACTTTACCAAATTTATTGATCAAATTAGTGAAAACTCACAAGGGAAGAATATTTAGTATTTTTCCTCCAAGAACATTATATGCCTTTCCGTTATGCAAATTTTAAATTCTTGTTAAAGATCCATATTTTATTTTGGTAATTTTTATTTTATTTTGGTAGTAGACTGTTATATTCTGTATATTGGTTTTTTAACATTTCTCCATCAAGGTACATAAGAAAGTTCACTTCAAAGTTTTTGTTCATTTATTTGTTTGTTTAAGGAACAGCCTTCATCATTCATATTCATAATTAAAAATATTTTTTAAACAGAAATCACATGCAGTTGAACTAAATCTTGCTGTCTTAGTTTTTCTTTTATGATAAAATAAGTTGTGTATATAAATTAGAGATAATGTTTTTGGACAAGATTATTTTGTGTGATAAATGACTATGATTATAGGATATATTATGTGTTTTACTCAAAATTACCACATATATATATATACACATATATATTTTCAGCTTAAGTAAATTTTTCCACATTATTTTCTGAGACATATGTTGAGTATTTTTATTAAATTATAGTAACTCTTTTTTTTATTTTATTATGTTATGTTAATCCCCATACATTACATCATTAGTTTTTGATGTAGTGTTCCATGATTCATTGTTTGCGTATAACACCCAGTTCTCCATTCAGACCCTCCTTAATACCCATCACCAGGCTAACCCATCCCCCCACTCCCCTCCCCTCTAGAACCCTCAGTTTGTTCTCAGAGTCCATAGTCTCTCATGGTTCATCTCCCCCTCCAATTACCCCCCCTTCATTTTTCCCTTCCTACTATCTTCTTTTTTTTTTTTTAACATATAATGTATTATTTGTTTCAGAGGTACAGGTCTGTGATTCATCAGTCTTACACAATTCACAGCACTCACCATAGCACATACCCTCCCCAATGTCCATCACCCAGCCACCCCATCCCTCCCACCCCCCACCACTCCAGCAACCCTCAGTTTGTTTCCTGAGATTAAGAGTCTCTTATGGTTTATCTCCCTCTCTGGTTTCATCTTGTTTTATTTTTTCCTCCCTTCCCCTATGATCCTCTGTCTTGTTTCTCAAATTCCTCATATCAGTGAGATCATATGATACTTGTCTTTCACTTAGCATAATACCCTCTAGTTCCATCCACGTTGTTGCAAATGGCAAGATTTCATGTTTTATGATGGCTGCATAATATTCCATTGTATATATACACCACATCTTCTTTATCCATTCATCTGTTACAGATACATGAAAAAGTGTTCAACATCACTCAGCATCAGGGAGATACAAATCAAAACCTCATGAGATACCACCTCACACCAGTCAGAATGGCTAAAATTAACAAGTCAGGAAACGACAGATGTTGGCGAGGATGCAGAGAAAGGGGAACCCTCCTACACTGTTGGTGGGAATGCAAGCTGGTGCAGCCACTCTGGAAAACTGTATGGAGGTTCCTCAAAAAGTTGAAAATAGAGCTACCCTATGACCCAGCAATTGCCCTACTGGGTATTTACCTGAAAGATACAAATGTAGTCATCTGAAGGGGCACATGAACCCCAATGTTTATAGCAGCAATGTCCACAATAGCCTAACTATAGTAACTCTTTTTTTCCCTATCTTATACATTATTCAGGTCAATCAGAAATCTTAATAAATTTAGCTCTGAATTACTTTAGCTTTTTAAAAAAGCATTAAACATGCACCACTACACTTCTCAAAGAATAAGCTTTGTGATGATATTAGGCTTAAATTTAAAAATCTGTACCCCAGACAGCTTGGGGGGTGTCAGATTGATCATCTGGGTATAAGGAGTTATGCCAGCTCTTCTAGTAATTCACTTTGTGACATGAGGCAAATTACTTTCACATTCTAGACCCTGGGTTTCCAAATGGATGTATGTGTCATGGACAAATGCTTATGTCCTATGCAGCATTCTTTTGGGGGAACTAACACATCCTAATACTCAGTCACCATGACTTTGATGAGCCCGGCACCTATCCCAGAATCCAGAGAGTGATAAAGGTAACCCAAAATTTGCCAATCTGAACTCCATTTCCATGGCAACATTCACATTTTCAGTGATTGACTATGACCCAAATGAGGCCAATAGAATCAATCCTAGAAGTTTTTCTGACATTTTGGGAAGACAAATCTTCTTCCTGCTGAGATTTTGAAGGGGGTAGAATTTTAGGTTAAGGCTGGTAAACATTTTTGTCTGGCTGGGAATAAAGCCAACAGAGAGAAAAACAATTAAGAAATAATAATAAAAGTACAAGACTCTTTTTTTGTAAATATTCTATGCCTAGTTGATATGTTCCATTATGTATTCATCAATCTTTTTCAAGCTTTTATACTGTAGCTAAACTATGTTTGCAATTAAAAAACAAGGGTAGTTCTGACATACTGATTGTTTTCACTTACAGTTATGTGTAAAACCAAAGTGAACAAGAAAGACATATGCCAAATCTTTATTTGTTTATCACACATGTAAATGACTTCTTTAATGAATTATATGTAATTTTTGAATACTGGAAGAAATTCATTCCCCCCCCCCCCGCTTTTTTTGCTATTCACAATGTAATGGCTAAAGATATGATACACTTTTAAGTTTAATTTATCCTCTTCACGTTCTCCCTATCACTCTAGCCAATCAACATAATAATGACTGAAGCCCCAATTTGTAGTATTTGCCAATTTCTGTTTCATAAATTTACAAATTTCTACTATGGCTTATTTCATACTACCAATAGGACATCAGTGAGATTTTACACTGTGAAAAGATCTGTATTTTCACCATACATACACACACACAAAGGATTCAAACAATTTCAAGAATACAGGTTATAGTAAATATAGTAAAATGATTAAGAAATTATGAATTTTGAATATGTATTACTTTTGTGTTTAATATGACATACTTATGTCTGATTTACATAAATTAATTTTTAATAATGGCTGCATTTAACAACTTTAACAATTTCCTCACAAACATCCTAAAAATTTAACAATTTCCACATTAGGACTTCAATATTTGAGTCACAGTTTCTGGGCTTTAAAATGGACAGTTTTGAGTACAAATGAGATGATTTGTGCTGAATGGAAAAAAAACTTGTGATTCTTTTGAAAACATAAAACCTCTTTGGTACCAGTAACCTCATGAAGGTATTCAGACTCACTTAACACCAATTTCCTTATAATTAAAATAGGATTGGTAAGAGAATCTTCTTTATGGGGTTATTTTAAGAAATAAATGAGACTTATGAAGCTCTTAGCACAATTCATGAGCATAAAAATTGAGTACTACTATCTATTGCATTACTATAATTATTAAATCATTACTTTTCTTTCCAACAGTTGAGGGCATTCATTCCTGAGGTAGCATCTCCTCTTTCTTTTGCTCATAGTGTAGAATAAAAGTTTTGGTCACTCAACTTGTCTTGGCAAACTTTTGTCCTCTTGATGGTTTCACTTGTGATATGCTGTTGCCTGGCCGAACTTAATTTCACATTTTTGAAAACCTAATTCTTAGCTCTCTGGACCCTCCAAACATGTGGGTAATCCTTAGTATTCCCAATGTGCTTCCTTTCACATATTATCTATTGCTTAGTCATTTGCCCACAATAATCTCCATGAGAGATTCTGTCAGTGAATTAGGGAGTTTATGTATCACTAGATAGCTCTACTACTGAGAGCCAAGAAAATAAACATATAAATAACATACACCCGTTTTTTTTAATGCAAATCATCATTATCACTCTTCATGGGAGCATTGTGTTTGGTAAGATTGGAGTTTGACTGGTCCATTCATCATGGAGTGTTATTCAAACAGGGAGCTTGCTCTTCAATAGTATGCTAATTACTCCTTGGTTGAAATTAATCAGGAGAGTTTTCAATGAATGTCCTCTTTCTCCCAATTCCAGTTAAAACTAGATAAAGTGATTTTAAGCCTATACCATTTTCTCAACTGTAATTTTATTTTTATTTTTTTTAAGATTTTTTATGTATTTATTTGACAGAAAGATACACAGCGAGAGAGGGAACACAAGCAGGGGGAGTGGGAGAGGGAGAAGCAGGCTTACCGCCGAGCAGGGAGCCTGATGCGGGGCTCGATCCCAGGACCCTGAGATCATGACCCAAGCTGAAGGCAGATGCTTAACGACTGAGCCACCCAGGCACCCCTCAACTGTAATTTTAAACATGAGTTTTTACAAAATATTATTCCTAAAAATGGTGACTGTATTCTTTACTAAATTGGCCTATGTACAGTTTTTAAAATGTAGTGTTAAATCATTACATGCCTTTTCATTAGCTCAAATCTATATTGAGGTTTATATTCTTAGATTCCCTAGTAGAACATCTCCCACTTTTTAAGACTCCATACGCAAGTAATTTTAGACTCCTCTATTGGAATTATAATGATTAGAGACCTTCATTTTGACATGATCTTGGTTCACTACATAGCATAGTGTCTATTAGTTTCAAGATTCCGTTGTGAATCTTCAATTTATTTTGCCAGTGGAATTAAAGCATATTTTAAATAAATTTTCCTCCACAGACTGAAGTTTTACTACATGTAGAATGTGCTGGAACAACCGTCAATCTAAGCAGGTAAGAAGCGTTAGGTTATATTACAAGGGTTATAAAGTTGGAAATAAACATTATTTCTGCCACTTGCAAGGGCCATGACTTTGAGGTAATCTTTTTTTAATCAGTGCATTTTTATTTTTCTTTATTATATATCTATATCTACATATCAAGATTATAAAATATACAAAGTAAAAATAAAAATAATGTATATGATATCAACTAAATGAAATTAAAAATGCTTGACACATAAGAATTGCTTAGTGAATGTAATTTCCATTGCTGGTTGGGATGACATAATAAATATAAGGTAACTCACTTATTAGCCATGCATTTAATGACAGCCTAAATTGCCCCAAATACAGGCCTAATTGGGTATATAATGGTGAATGGAGTAAGTCATGATCTCTGTCCCTATGGAGTTAATTTATAAAAAGGTGACTAATAATCCATCATTATTATAAACTTAATATAGTGCATTTTATCATATACTCTCTAAGGTAAGAGATATGCTTAAGTTTCTTATGGGAAAAATAATGAGAGAAAGCGAGATGTTTAACAAAATCCAGGAACTATAGATGAAAGGCATAGCAGCACAGAGGTAGATATTTTTCTTTCAAAGCCTTGGCAAAGAAATTTCAAACCTTTGAAGTGAGTCTTGGTCTAGGGGGACAAAGTTGACATTTGTGTAAGACCGACCTAATGTTGGCAAGTCAGGCTACTTTGAAATGTACTGATGAGCTCTAGTATGGCATTAGTGTGGAGAGAGCTAACCCTATTTCCCCATATGTTATAGAAAGTAAAGAAATTTCTAACTGCTTCTATAGACAGAAAACCCCACAGATACAGATTTGCACATTTTTGTAGATCAGATTATTTTTCAAAACATTGACTCTCCCTTCTGTCCTCCACAGAAAGATTATTTTACCAGTTTGTTTGGTCATGTATCTTGCTTCAGGCAATGGGATATTAGCAGATATGAGATGAGCAGAGGCTTAAAGTGTGCTTGTGGGGCTGAGCCTGTCTTTTGCAAACCTCCAATATCAATGAGAAGTAAATATGCCTCAGGTAGCTGCACCTCCCGCAATCTGGCACCAGAATAAATTCATCCTGAGCATATCTGAATGAAATTTACAGCTAAGTATGCAGCTAGAGACAGAGTCACTCAAGCAAGCCCAGCCTGTGTCAGAAACACTTTAGAAGACATACAACTATGATAACTAGAATAAATTGTTGCTTTAAATCACCGAGTTTGTGTGGTTTGTTATACAATATTATACTTAGTAAGTATAGGAATTGGTAACAAAAAGGGAACACTATTTTAACAAACACCTAAACTATGTGGCAACAGATTTTGATGTCAGGTAGTGAAGAGAGAGAAGGTTGTAAGCAAACCATCCTCCTCTTAATAAATATATAAAGAAGGGGAAGGAATTGTAAGAATTTATTACCTAATGTATGGAGAAACCTCTGCAGGGTTATCCATGAAAGAGAATTGAGAATTTAAGGTTATTAAATTCAACACACATGCAGATGGTATTAAAATATTTAACAAGTGGAAAAGAACAGGTACTATCCAACTTAAATAGGTACAACAAATAAAAATGGATTTTGGTCATAAACAACTGGTATGACTGTATAGTGGTGCAAACTAGTTTAACACACACTTTAATTCCAGATTCTTTGGCACTCCAAAGAGGTGGAAAGATTTCTTTATGTTGATCAGAAAAAAAAAGTAAAATAGCAGCAAGTAATTTTTTTTTCTAACAGAAAAGAAAATAAGAACATTCTAATTATTCAATAACTTTGTTTATAATAATTATTTTTTTTCCACCCCAGTACTTAGAGTGAGGACTCCTTTTTCTCTATTTTTCTTCTATGATAAAAAATTAGGTTTGAGTCTCAGCCTGCAACTACATGATGCTAAAGTATAAAATATAAACCCAGGATCCATATTCAAGATTTTTTCAGTTATTTTTGTGTGTGGTTCTGCAATGGTCTGTTCTGCTCCTGCTGGATGTTGTACATGAGGAAGTGAAGTGACATTTTTAATATTTGCCTGTAATATTCTCTCCACTTTGAAAGCATTTCTTATTCCTGGCCTAATGAAAATTCTTTTTTTTTTTTAAGATTATTTATTTATTTGAGACACAGAGAGAGAGACAGAGATAGCAAGAGAGAGCACTAGCGGGGAGGAGAGGGAGAAGCAGGCTCCCTGCCGAGCAGGGAGCCCAATGCTGGACTCGATCCCAGGACCCTGGGATCATGACCTGAGTCGAAGGTAGATTCTTAACCAACTGAGCCACCCAGGCGCCCCTGAAAATCCCTTTTTAGGCACATTTTACTTGTTACTCTCCATTTGCTCCACCAGATTTTCTGTGTATTCTCTTCTGCCTTGTTCTGTGCCAAAGAGTCTGATATCTGTGCTGCAGGATATAAGCTGAAGTTCACACTGGTTTCCAGTGAGGTTCAGTAACTGGGAATAACAGGTAGTAGATCATAAGGAGAGAAGAGAAAGATGTTGGGGGATCTTTATTTTTATTTTCCACAGCTATCTGTATTCACTCCCTCCCTCTGGAATAGCTATACTCTGATACAGGCATCCCATTCTGGTATTATATCCCAGGAGAATATTACAGGCAAATATTAAAAATGTCACTTCATTTCGTTATGTGCATCCTGATAGGATGGCCAATGGCTTATAGACATTAATTTTTGTCATTGAATGGGAAAACCCCTGGAATTTTGGGCCCTGTCCTGTAGGATATGACTATATCTTAAACTAGCAGCCAGTTTTTTGTGTGTTTTTCCCCATAGCCAGAATAGATGGGTCTAGAAACCAAGATGTGGAGGCAAGTGTAGCTTACTTTAGTATTTTACTTAAGAGCCCACTTCTAAAGAAATTTTGTTTTCCATCCCTACTACTTTGCAATTAGTAGATATGGAGGCCTACTAACCTAAATAGGAACTTTTCCACTAAGGAACATGGTCATGGTCATGGTTCTACTGAATTCTAAGGTACAAGTTCCTGTTGGGTTGCTCTTTTTTTTTTCATGCATTTAACACCTCTCCAGGCATCATTAACCTTCAATAACTTCTTCCTTCCTCTTGTTCCTTTATTTCTAGATGTGCTAACCACTTCTTGATGTTCCCAGACTCTGGGGACTTCATATTGCTTGTTAGATACCTTAGCTACTATAAATAACCTTTCATTAAATTCTCTTCACTTAAAATCTTTGAGTGTCCTGTGTGTTTTCTGCCAGTATTTTGCCTACTATATGCACCCATGAAATTCCCCCTGAATATTCTCTTCCTTTTTTCCAATTTTCTTTCCTTTAGTCCCTGTCTAATCTCCACCTGCATTAAAATGTCCCAGAAAGGGGCACCTGGGTGGCTCAGTCAGTTGAGTGGCTGCCTTCGGCTCAGGTCATGATCCCAGGGTGCTGGGATCGAGCCCCGCATCGGGCTCCCTGCTCAGCGGGAAGCCTGCTTCTCCTTCTCCCACTCCCCCTGCTTGTGTTCCCTCTATCGCTGTCTTGCTCTCTCTGTCAATTAAATAAATAAATAAAATCTTTAAAAAAAAATGTCCCAGAAAGAAGTGATTTTATTCTTTGTTATAGATAAAATTTTATTTATATCATTTCAATTACATGACATTTTAATCAGGCATTAAAATCATACTCTGAAAAATGACAATGAGCCAGGGATTTTTGAACCCTGTGGATAA
This sequence comes from Phoca vitulina, assembly GCF_004348235.1. NCBI lineage: Eukaryota > Metazoa > Chordata > Mammalia > Carnivora > Phocidae > Phoca > Phoca vitulina. The sequence continues at coordinate 5,750,621 of NW_022589719.1, read as the reverse complement.
CAGAACTACTTCAGCCTATTGGAATTTTAACTTTCTCAGAAGGATTTCTCTTCCTAAACATCTTTCCTTATACACTTTTACTAAACAAGGTCATTGAGCTACTTCAATTTTTCTGGGTTAGTGAATATAAATGTAGAAAGGATTTTAGAGTTTAACCAAATCCAGCTTCCTTCAAAATGCTACTCAGACAATTGAAAAAAAGAAAAACAAAAAACAAAAAACAAAAAAATCCTCCTTTCTCATTGCAATTATAGAGTAAGATTTGTCATTAAAATATTATATCTGGGGAGCCTGGGTGGCTCAGTTGGTTAAGTGTCTGATTCTTGGGTTTGGCTCAGGTTGTGATCTCAGGGTCCTGAGATCTAGCCCCACGACCAGCTCTGCACTTAGCACGGAGTCTGCTTAAGACTCTCTCTCTCCCAGGTGCCCGGGTGCCTGAAGCGTCTGCCTTCAGCTCAGGTCATGATCCCGGAGTCCTGGGATCAGTCCCATATCAGGCTCCCTACTCAGCAGGGAGTCTGCTTCTCCCTCTGACCCTCACCCCACTTGTGCTTTCTCTCTCAAATAAATAAATAAAATCTTTAAAACAAAGACTTTCTAACTCTCTCTTTCTCCCCCCGGCCCTGTGTGCAGGCACATGCGTGTGCTCTCTCTTTCTCAAATAAATAAAATCTTTAAAAAAAAAATTACATCCCTCAGTTATGGATAATAAATATATGATTTATTTTTGTTCTCTCCAGTGTCACCAATGTTACTTTTTAACACAAATAAAGACAAAGATCCAGAAAATAAATTATCTCAGAAGGGAACAAAATTACATTATTTTATAATTCTTGCAATATAAGTGAACAAAATCATACAGACTTTGTGATGTACAACAGAGACAGAAATAATTTTGCATAAATAAATATTATGTGATAAAGCTAATTAACAAATGTAGAGTCACTTATGTCACTGTTCTTGAAGTTTTACCAGGATGATCACCATATCTTTGACTCTTGTGTCTTATAGACTAAGTACAATACAGAACTATCTTGAGTAATTCTGTCTTTTTTCCCCCCAGATAATTCAAAGTAGGAGTACTCCTTTGGAGGTGAGAAAATTATAGTGCCTGCCCTCTACACACACAATATTTGCTGAATAAGCTTAATGCATGGAAGTCTGTGTATGTATGTATGTGTGTGTATTCAGAGATGGTTTTTACACATATGTACATATGATCATCATGAGTATAAGGACACATGGCAATACATGCATTTATTCCTATACATGGAGTTATAATCATAAGGAGTGTGCATTAAGACCACTACTTGTATAAAATTTTACACATGTGATTATCTTCCTATGCATATATGTATGTAAACATGTTACATACACTGCATATGAAGCAGTAGCTAAGATTTATAGAAGGTTTATTATGGTCCAGGTATTTTGTTTATATTATTAAGATAATATAATATCTTAATATTCCAAGGGATACCTACTGTATTTATTAGACAGGCATTCCTATTCTCAATTTTAAAAAATGATAAAAATGGGACACATAATGGATAAACAATGTGCCTAAGATCACTAAGTCAATGAACGGTTGAACTGAGAATCCCCAAGAAGTCCAGGTCCAAAGCTTTTGCTCTGTTTTTTATTTTTAAAGATTTTATTTATTTATTTGATTGAGAGCGTGAGAGAGAGAGCGCACAAGCTGGGGGGGAGGGGCAGACAGAGAGGGAGAAGCTGACTCCCTGCTGAGCAGGGAGCCCAACTCGGGGCTCAATTCCAGGACCCTGAGATCATGACTTGAGCTGAAGGCAGACGTTTAACTGAACCACCTGGTCGCCCCTTTTGCTCTTAACCATTATGCTGAACCATTTCTACTATATACATATGTCTACTAAATGTTTGGACCTTAGTATGCAGGTCCAAGCTGTTGGATAAGCAGATCTGAGACATTCTTACTAGTTTATTATAAGACCACAAATAGAGGGCCATGCTCAGGAAGGTCTCTGCAGCCCCCTGATAAAAGACACCACATCCCCTGAGCCAGACAAAGTACATCGATAAACTTTCAGAGATGAAAACTGGTAAGCTTTCATTATTTATGCATTTCTTAGGGAACAACTTGATGATAAGATGGAGAGAAATAATGACCTACTTGGTTAGCTAGTTGTAGTCCACAGATTACCTGTGGAGATTATACAATGAACACTAGATCTTAGGTAAAAGCTAAGAAAGGTTGGTGGGTTACCCCAGCGAAGAAGAGCTGGCATCTTGTTTGAGTTGTTAGCACATGTTTGACCAGCATCACTGAAATTACAAATAAAGCACGTAGAAAAGCGGCAAAGTTTTAATGTACTGCTTGTTTTAAACAAAAACTAAATACCATCTTTACTCACAAACAGACACTGGTTTCAAAAGCATATTGATTTTAAAAAAATAGTCCCATGCTCAGAAATAGCTAAAGCTAGTGTCTATAAGAACATTCTATCCATTGTTATTGGAAACAAATGAAATATCCTCTTTTCCTTGACATTATAACTAAATTATGACATCTCTAATTGTACACATTCTTTTCAGCGTGGTCACAACGTGTGCCATCTAACATACTTGCTTCCTTCACTTGCATCCAATTAAAAATATCTTGGATGTAAATCAGGATAATTTATAAAATTCCTTTAGGGCTCTCAGCATACCCAGCTCTGCTAAAACAAATCCACTCTATGGGCATCCAGTGAATAAATCCAAATGTAACTCCTTAGTCCTGGTCCAAATGTAGGCAAATGAGTGGAGTGAAGATGTAGATGAAGCCTCTGTCTATGAGGCAGGCATGGATGTCCCATCAATGTAGCTTTGGTCGCTGTGGACGGCCTATATTACTATATTGGGTCCTGCAACTACATTGGAACTTCACACAACAATAGTATCTAATGCTTTTAGAATCCTAATACCTAGTGCTTTTAAAGTTCTTATGTAAATAATGCTGTGAACAGTTTTAACAAAAATAAAACCACAGCAAACAAATAAATACATTTGTTTGTACATTTTCTGGATCTATGTTATTAGGCATAGACACATGTGTAGATACATGTACACATTCATGTCAGGAGTATACATATACAAACACACACACATATATATGTATATTATATGTATATAATATATCTATTATATGCCTAATGTATGTGCCAACAAATATGGAAACACAAGCCTTTGAGAATGTGCACAGTGGGGCTGTACAGAGAAATACACACACACACAAAAGGAAACATATATTTATATAAATATATATACAAGCAGAAATGATAATTTTCAGCTAATAGTTGAGATCTCAGAAGGAAGGAAACATTTGCATTCTAGAAAGAAGTAAAATTTATTAGGGAACTCAAACACCAGAAAGTATTTTTTTTCCTCCCCCAAATAAGTGATGGTGAAAGCAGAAATCACAGGCAGTGAACATAATATTGTGAGGTAGGAAGATCTGTCCTAGGTTTCATTCAAAAGCTGTTCTGTTTCTCCAGAGAAGATTTCTTCCAGAGTTCTAATTTCCCAAAACTGTAATCAATTCTTTAATCCCTTATTCTGTGTATTCATGTTAATCTGAATACGAGTAAAGGAAACTCTCAATTTACTACTACATTTTGAGAAGATTCATTTTCCTTTTCCAAGGATTCTAGAGTTCATCACCTTCATTATCACCTCCTGCACGTTCCTGAACATACCTAGCTATTCTCGAGTTTTGCTCATTCAAGTAAGGGAAAATAATAAAAATACAGCCTACATTACCGTATAAAAAAAAAAAGCAAAATTTCTTCCTTTCAAACCCAAAGAGGATGGGTATTTATCATCTTGAATGTATTGCTTATTTAATAGGGGTAAGTGCAGAGCCTGAGCAGAGCTTAAACTCCTGCTGTATCCTTTAAACTTAAGCAGAACCGATCTGTTAAATATCCATCACTAGACTTAGGCAGATGAAAATTCATCTAATAGCCAGATTTTACATGATAATAGTGTTACAGACCGGCTAGAAGAAAATAATACAAAGAAAAGAAGCACATTCCCTTGCTCTGTCCTCTTGTTTGGTAGAGATATTGCCCAGGGAAGCTAGAGATCTTCTCGTTGCATAACCAGGAGTGCAGTTTACTAGCCCTGTGCAGGTGGAGGGTAGGGGGTGCTGGGTATAAGTAGATGGTATTACCTGTTCCCAAGACATTACTGTGTCTGAGTGGCATTAAGTAGAATGATGCCCTCAAAGGAATTAAGCAGTTGGGTTTGAGCTAAGATAGATAAAGGAAAACACATGCACACATATTCATTTACGTTGATGCTATCATGGTACATGGTATAGAAAATTTTGGATCAATAATTTTTATATCAAAATTCTGGCCTTCTGATATGCACACACGCTAGAGATACAATGGAGAGAGAGAGAGAGACACAACAGAGACATAAAATGTCTATAGAAAAAATTAAGTTTAAAAGGCTTAATTTAAAGAACCTAATTTAAAGAACCTCAGAAAGATTGCACAGAATAAATAACAATGGCATTGGTTTCAAGTGATGTTGTCGTTCTCCAGCCACTACATTCGCAAAATTATTTGGTTATTTGAATCCCAGCATACACTTTCAAATATTTCAAGGCAGTATCTGAATAAAATACAGAATTTCATTTCAGAGGTTTTGGAAATCCATAGAGAAGAATGTGTTAGCTAAGCTTAATTCAAATTCTATTTCCTCAGTGAAATCATCAGACAACTGAAACACATTCTGATCCCTTTGTTCTACGATTCTAAGGTTTTTCTTGGTAGTGGTTATCACTGTTTGTAATTACGTGTTTATTTTTTTATTTTATATATTATTAAAGGATTTTATTTATTTGAGAGAGAGAGAGAAAGAGAACAAGCAGGCGGAGGGGGAGAGGAAGAAGGAGAAACAAACTCACTGCTGAGCAGGGAGCCCTATGCGGGGCTCGATCCCAGAACCCTGGGATCATGACCTGAGCCGAAAGCAGACCCTTAACTGACTGGTGCTTAACCACCCAGGTGCCCCATGTAATTACATGTTTAATTATAGGCTGTGTTGTTAAATGTTTGTCTCTTCACCAGAATTTAGGCTATGTTAAGACAGGGCTCTGGCCTTTTCTGCAGAAGCAGTATGAAAAGCTGGTTAAACACATGTCTACAATATATCACCTGGCCACTGTCCCAGCTCATCTTCTCACTACTAAGTGTAACCACGGGCAAGTGACGTAACATCCTTTAACTCATTTTCCTCCTCTGTAATGTAAGGGCAAATATAGTATCTACTTCCCAGGGTGTTGAGAGGATTTAGTAAGTTAATATATGAAGAAGCATTTAGAATAGTGCCTGGATAATAAGAATATTCATATTTTGGGACACCTGGGTGGCTCAGTCATTAAGTGTCTGCCTTCAGCTCAGGTCATGATCCCAGGGTCCTGGGATCAAGCCCCACATCAGGCTCCCTGCTCCGCAGGAAGCCTGCTTCTCCCTCTCCCTCTGCCCCTGCTTGTGTTCCCTCTCTCCCTGTGTGTCTCTCTCTCTGTCAAATAAATAAATAAAATCTTTTTTTAAAAAAAGAATATTCATATTTTATTATATTTTTTCTTTATTATAGTATTTCCAGTAGCTTGTATAATTCCTGACACATTGTGAGTATATAAAAAGTGATTCTAGAATAGTTTGATGACTAAATTATTTAACGAATAAATGATGGGAAAGACATCATAGATATCTTTGGTCATTATCAAACCATTTTAGCCATGAAACCTGTTTTTCAATCAAATTACATATAGGGTACCAATGTGTTAGCCCGATAATGCCTGAAATAAAAGAGACTGTAATTTAATGTAGAGGAGGGAAAATAGTCCCTGTTCGTTACCTCTCAAGCGTCTGTTTACCTACTAAGCAGTTCCAGAGTTTTCTGCCAAGATGCTGAGCATCCACAAGAAGAAATAGGAAAATCAGTAATTTCAGTCCAACCCATAAGGATCAAAAGGAAAAACTTCCTTGTGTCTAATCAAGAACTAAAGCCTTCTGACTTCCTGTACACTGAGTATATTTTGTCCTCACATTTCTTTCAAAAACATATTTGCACCGGGTGCTAGATAGACACAGCCATGCTCTCTCTTTCTCTCTCGCTCTCTCCATGATACAAAGTGTATACCTATTCAATTTACGGATAGTTGGAATATATAAAATGAAACCAAAGTACAAAAGAAATTCCTAACTTAGAAATAAATCTATATAACGTACTAATAAACACTTTTAAAGAACTGGAAAGAACTAAACTACTTTTGTGTCTGTTCAGACCTTTATAAAAGCATGCTATTTCAAGGGCCAACGTGGTTGTTACTCAAGAATCAGTTTTTATTACACGGAAGATGGACAGTCTTTGACTCCTGTCGTTATCGGCATACCGCACAATTTTATTACTGTTCTCCAACACTTAGTTTAATGTTTTATTTTACATTAAAGTGATCAGGCTATATATGTTAACAAGTTAAAAAGATCACTTATATATATATAGCTATATTTTTTTAAATATGATACCTCTATTCTAATCAAAAAGTTATAAAATTAAATCAATTTAAACCTTACTAGTTCTAATTTAAGCAAGTAAAAGAATATATGAAATAAATACATGTATTACATTTAACGTCATAGAATACAGTGAAAATAATCTAGTGCTTTCTATTACTAAAGAAATATACATATTTCTTTTAAAATCCTTAAAAAGCCACTCTTACTATCAATTGTTTTTATGGTAGAACAAATAATGTAATGAGTTCACTACAATAAGTACTTAAGGATGCATGGCTGTGTGTATCTTTGAAAAACAAGAACACCCAGTGCTACAAGACCCACTTAATCATGCCAGAAATTAAAAGATGCAAAATTAAATATACTGTCATATCTCAGAATGAAAATTTAGAACAGTTAAAGAAAACAAATAGGAAAAAGTAAACTTGTTCAAATCTGATTCTCCATCTAGAAAACTATTAGGCCAAAATGGTTTTTTTGGTCAATATATTACCGCCATATAATTCCTGACAAAATCAGCCTGCTTCTCCTGTCAAGTTTTATAAATACTTCAAATATGCATCGTGTTAATGTGGAATGATGACCAACTTTGCTTTATATTGCATAGGGTCGGGTGGGATGAAGGGTGGACCTAAAATTGAAATGTTTCCTGATTCCCTTTCATAAACTTGTAAAGACAGTTAAAACTCTCCCCTGAAGGTGGAAAATTAAGGGGACTATTAAGATGCAATATTCACTCACACAAACACATATTTTTAGAACTGAGAAGGGGCCTCAGAGAGCCAGCAGAAATTTTTGATTCCTTGAGGCGCCTGAGTGTCTCAGTCAGTTAAGCCGCGGACTCTTGGTTTCGGCTCAGGTCCTGATCTCACAGTTGTGGGATCAAGCCCCACGTCAGGCTCTGTGCTCAGTACAGAGTCGTCTTCAGATTCTCTATCCCTCTCACTCGCTCGCTCTCTATCTCTCAAATAAATAGATAAAATCTTTTTTTAAAAAAAAGAAATTTTGATTCCTCATTTTACCCTATTCATTTCACCTGGAAACTCTAAATATCATCTATAAAATTGGTTCTTTCTCTTTTTCTTTCTCATACTCTTTGTCTCTAGCTGTGCTATGGAAAATGTGAAAATTAGGTCATAAATGACCCTAAATTACTCTTTAAGTAAAGTTTCTATATTTTAAAACAATAATTTAGTACTAGTAATAGTTTTCTATTTCTCCAAATCACTAAATTGCTTTGATATGCCATAACCAAAATGTATCCCAAAATGGAAGGTGACCTATTGATTTGAGCTTTTGTTTAATATTTTTTATGAACAAAATACTATATCCCTCTAAGTCTCTGGTCTTCCATATCTGAAAGGCATTTCTGAGACAGTGTACACGGCACAGGGCCTATCATTTACATTATTTTGTTTGAATGTGCTCATTGTGCCTTGGTAAATTTATTTTGTAAAACCGATGATTTGTTCATGTTTTTTGTGTTTACAAAATATTATCTACCCAGAAAAACCGAATACACTCAGGGTAGAGAAATTACTGCTTCATTCAATCCATTTCATTTAACTTGAATCCATATGCTCAAGGCCCTATCAATTCTATCAATCAGGTAATTATTCAAATACCAGTTTCCTTAAACTTGAAAGCCATTTCCTGAATGTTCAACAGTGCATTTATTTGATTTCTCAGGTCGTATCAAGACTCTAATTTTCAGTTATTAATAAAGTCATTAAATTTGTAATAATATGCTTGTGGTTTAAAAGTACGAGTCTGGGATTATCGGTTGTATGTGAATTTTTACTTTGATTAAATCCCACTTCCTTAAACTTCCCTTTTAAATAGAGCGTGTTATCTGCTTGTTGTGTTTGTTTTCTAGAACCGTTCTTCCCAGTCCACATGCCACTATCTGATTTACACAAAAAATAATGTTAAACGTTTCTAACAAGCCAACAATTTTTCTAAGTTGGGGTAATTCCATGAGATATACATATGAGAATTGTCTTTAGAATGCTAAATAAATTAATTGAATCATTCATCCAAATTTTTTTTCAAATAACATGCCAAATATCAGTTGTAATGAATTCTTTAGCCAAGTACTAAATTACTTAATCATTTTTTCCTAATATTATATAGACTTACTAGTATAAAGTAAGTAGAGAAATAAAACTCACAGTAACGATACACTCACGTTAGCATAGAATCCAGACTTGAGAAAAGTGATCTAATCAGTTGTGTAAACCAAACATTTATGGAACAGTTGTAAGTTTGATCCTGATAATGCTAAGGATCCACAAATTTTCATAATCCACAAAGTGATTTTAAAACTGGATCATAGAAGGATTAGAAAATTGAATGAACTAGAAACATTAACGGTTATATAACACTGGATTCAAAACAGATGAATTCATAATTGGCAAGTTCCTAAAAAAGACAATATAGTCTTTATGAAATTATGTCTATGGATATCTATTCCAAATTATTTTTGAAGGATCAAAATTGGTCTGCTATCTTTTAGGGGGAAAAAATGGACTACTTTACAAATACATAAAATTATTTTTTAAGTATCATGCTTTTCAACCAAGATTATATTCTAAAGTGTATAAAGAAACTAACAACTAAGTGTATATAACTCAGCTTTTGGTTCTATCTAGTTGTTTGTTTATAGATTTTCTTCTGTATTTACTATTCATTAGAAGTTGTTCTGTTGCTTTTCTGCCTGTGTGTGTGTGTGTGTGTGTGTGTATCTCATTTTCTAGTGCAAGGACACTTTTGAAATTTCTTTTAAAATATTTACAAAAAAATAAGAGTCAAAATTAATATAATTTAATAAATAAAAATCAAGAATCCTAATAATTTAAGATTAACTTATTTGGCTCAACAAATTACAAAACATAAAAGTCATAAAAAAAACTAGTATGAGGCAAAATTTTTAAAATCTAAATATCATATATTTCTACTTATGTAATGCACAAAAATATTTTGTTTGTACATGGCAGGGTATTTTAATATTCTGAGAAGAATCTAGACAAACCATTTACCTCCGATCTGTCCAAACAAAAGGATCAGAAGTGTTGTATTGAAAGAGATAAAAGTTAAGTCTTTTCATGATACAATAGATTTTGTCAAACACAGAATGATGATAGTTGAATTTCCAAAATAATTTCCTTGGTTGCCTTATTTATGAGGGGTGGGTCTAAGTGGTTGTATACCTCTCCCGATATCCTATTTATCTATTTTGTGTCATAAAAAAATGTGTGCAAACTTTGTTTTAGTTTTGTTTTTTGTTTTTGTTTCAGTTTTTTGGGGGAAGGTATTTCCCTCACTCTCAAACTTTTGTGCGCCTTCTACAAACAAATGGAATCATGTAAAGCCTAACACCAGGATGGGTGTGTGTAAGGTGCCAGGTGAGGAAACAGCCTCCTTCTTGCATTATACCTGTGCTAGAAGTTCACAGGAAAAGATCTACTATAGTAGATCTAATAAATGCTTTCTATAATCAGAACCAGAAATATCTCCAGGCAGTAGTGTTGCTTGGGAGACATTCTTCGTGCTTTATTGAACAGGTCCTGTAGATGTACCAATTGAGAATAGACCAAAGAAGTTAAATTTGAGGAGGAAAGGGAACAACAAATTTGCTTGAATTCTTCACATTTGAGAAAGTCCCAGCACTTTAATACATGTGGGAAGGACAAAATAGAGACAAAATCACAAACATTAGTGGCATCTACAAGAAGAAATCAAGTATTCACAGTGGCTTTCAATAGACATAAAGGCATTCAGTCAATATGAACAAGTTGCCACTAGAAAGTTCTTTCTTTGTAATAAGTAAAATATTTTTATATAAAAGAATTAGAAAAGCATCAAAATCATGAGGTGTCTAGACACCATAATTAAAAAAAAATGATAATGACCCATATGCTTTTAGATACAGTAATAGAAATCATGAAGTAATTTAAAATCATAATCATCAATCTGTCTGGGAAAAAACCTCAACATCTTGTAACAGATAGTAGCACAGTGAAAACTAAGATACAGTCTTTTGTTCATTAGGAAATCTCATCTCATATATCAACTTCAGTATTTTTTAATAAGATTGAGTGCTTGTATTCTAAAACCATAGCAGCTGTTTATTATTGGAACCCACACTGTGTTAAAAAAAGATTTTATTTATTTATCTGAGAGAAGAGAGAAAGAGAGAGAGAGTGAATGAGTTGAGGGGAGGGGCAGAGGGAGAGGGAGAAGCAGGTTCCCCACTGAGCAGGGAGCCTGATGTGGGACTCCATCCCTGGGCCCTGGGATCATGACCTGAGCCGAAGGCAGATGCTTCACCAACTGAACCACCCAGGCGCCCCTGAATCCACGCTTTTAGTCAGCATCCTAGGTAATTCAGAAGCCCAGTGAGGTTTGAATTGCGCTACCTGATAACGGTCAAATATAATATGAGGTAGATATAGTGTACAACTTTTCTGAATCTATTCCCTTACCCTGAAACCCCTTTGGTATAGCATATCCCTTGACACTATAGTCATGAAAAAGGCACTTTAGGATATGCTGTAGTGTGGGTTCCTTCATTAACGTAAGCATAGATAATTATGCGGAGAAAATTCTTTGGTCATCCCAACACCATTTATTAAATTTGAAAATTAAAAAAACATGATTGATGGCTGGATATCAGCAACAACCTTGTCTGGTACCTTGATCTTTATTGACAAAAATATCTTTAAATTTGTTTTCTTTGTGCTCCTCAGGCATTATGAAAACTTAGCAAGATAGTGTTCAGAAAATGTTCAGTGTTTCTCAAAGAGGGAGCAAGAGATAAGTCCAAAATAATTATGACTTGCAAGTGTCCTGCCTTAGCTATCTTATCAGCACTGTAGCTATTGTTGAAGCCGGCTTTCCCTCTGGAAGAATATGAAAGGGAGGTGGATCTTGACAGATTTCTCTCTACCTCGCTCTCATTGCAAATAGCACTCACCTTGCCTTGGGGGGGGTGGTGGGGGGAATGATCGCGGAAAATGCCCCAGATGATTGCAAATGCTGAAATCAGGGAGAACTGCCCCTTCTCCTGTATTGTGGTAAAAAGGCGGCATTGTTGTGCTAAAAATGGAACTTGGCTTGAGAAGTTACCCCAGGAACATTGTCTTTGTTCAGGGAAGCAGCTTCACCTGCAGATGGCACCAAGAGGTTTTGAATGGAAATCTACAGAACTGTGAAATCAAAATAGAAAACTGAACTGTTGTTGCAACTAAAGCCCAGTAAGTAGGCCAGACCCTCCATGCTAAACCTATTCAGGGTAATTGTCTGCTAAAATAGAAGTGTTAAATATACTAAAAGCTCTCCTGACATAATAACCTGCATCTGTAGGATTCTTCCTACAATCCTAAATATGATCACCACTCAAACCAAAATCCAGGAAAACCACGATTTGAATAAGGAAAGACAATCAATCAGTTAATGCCAATAACAAGATGCCTCAGATGTTAAAATTACCCAAAAAGAATTTTAAAGCAGCCGTCATAAAAATGCTCCAAAAATCAATGGAAAGTTCTCTTGAAGAAAAAAAAGAATTAAAAAATCTCACCTTTTTATTAGAAAAGAAGTTATAAAGCAATACATGTTCTACAAAAGACAGTTTAAAGAAGAAAAATCACTTGATCAAATCATTTGACAAAATTCAACACCCATTCATGATCCAGAAAAAGGTGAGACACCCTATGTAAGGAGCTTGGAAATCACCGCTCCATCTCAGAGAATAAGTGGAAAACTAGATGAATAATGAACAACTCTTCTTGATCCCTACAAGAAGGGAGGACACAGAGCAAACAGCTGCCTCCAAAACTGGAGAAGCAGACAGGTGAATATAGAGAGTTGAGGTTTAGCAGAGCAGGGACTCAGGAAGGGAAACCACCCGGAGAAGCAGTGCAAGGGTAAGAAACCCTGAACTGTGATTAACGGGTGACTGGAGGCTTTGTGCCCACAACTCTGAGAGTTAAAAGCTCTGAGTGGATCCAGTTAAGAGGAGGAGGAGACAATAACATTGTGACAGTTACCTCGAGAAGCTCAAAAAGATTCCCACATAAACATCAAAGAAAAATCCCCTTCTGCTTCTGGCAGAGGGAGGGAAAGAGAAATCATTTTGACACATGCCAGAGCTTTTCTTAACAAAGCCCACCTTCATGAGAAACTAGTTCACCAGAGCTTAACCCACGGGGTACTTAACTGACCCAGGGTGAAGGGAATCCTCAGCTCCAACCTGCTCTCGTCTTCCATGTGGGACAAGGGAAACATCCAACTTGAGCCCACTCTAGCCAATTGATCTCACCAAAGGAGGGAGAGAAAAACTGAGAAACACTTGTGAGGTTCACAGTCTAGAGGCACAGGCTCGATAAAAGGCAGAGACTGAATGACAGGACTGTGGACTGCTTCCTCTCCCCACTCACATCGCCACTGCATTACCAAAGGCCTATTTCTAGCAGTTTCTTCTACCCCTTACATCATATCTAGCTATCAAGAAAAAATTACGAGTCATACCAATAGGGAAAAAAGCACAGTTTGAAGAAACAGCAAGCATCAGAAGCAGACATGGCAGGGACACAGCAATTATCAGGTCACACATCTAAAACAACTCTGATTCAGATGCTGAGGGCTCTCAAGGATAATGTAGACAGCATGTAAGAACAAATGGATGATGTGCGCAGGCAGATGGAAATCCTAAGAAAGTACCAAAGAGAAATGCTAGATTAAAAAAAAAAAAAGGAGCAAAAATAAAGAACGCCTTGATGGGCTAATTAGCAGACTGGACATGGAAAGAATTTCTGAGCTAGAGGATTTATCAGTAGAATTTTCAAAAACTGAAAAGCAGGGCGCCTGGGTGGCTCAGTCATTAAGTGTCTACCTTCGGCTCAGGTCATGATCCCAGGGTCCTGGAATCGAGGCCCACATCGGGCTCCCTGCTCCGCGGGAAGCCTGCTTCCCCCTCCCCCACTCCCTCTTGTGTTCCCTCTCTCACTGCTTCTCTCTCGGTCAAATAAATAAATAAAATCTTAAAAAAAAAAAAAAAAAAACCTGAAAAGCAAAGAGAACAAGACTGAAAAAGCAAAACAGAATATCCAAGGTATGTGGGACAACTAAAAATGTGTAACACATGTTTAATGGAATTAAAAGGTATAGAAATTGGGGGGGGAAAAGAAAACTGTTTGCAGATGACATCATCTCTGTAGAAAATCCAAGAGAAATGACCAAAAAAATCCATAAAATTGAGTATTATGCAGTGTTAAAAAGAAATGAGCTCAGGCCTAAATGCATATTACCAACTGAAAGAAGCCAATCTGAAAAGGCTACATACTCTATGATTCCAACTGTATGACATTCAGAAAATGCAAAAACTATGAAGACAATTCACCACTGCTATTCAACAGAATATTGCCAAGTTCTAGCCAGCTCAGTAAGTCAAGGGAATGAAATAAGACAATTAGAGTTTGAAAAGTTACAGCCCCTACTTGCAGATGGCGTGATTGTTGATTTAGAAAATCCCAAGATATCTACAAGAAAAATAAAAAATTGATGAGTTCAGTTCACAGGATAAAACCTGCGTGTATCAATTGTATTCCTATAGACGAGCAATAAGTATGAGGTCACCGAAATTAAAAAATACAATACCATTCCAGAATAAAATAACTAGTTGTTAGTCTAATAATAGATATGCAGGACTTGTATCCTGAAGCTTAAAAAATGTTGATGAAATAAATTTAAAAGGATCTATAAATAATTGGAGGAACGGGCAGTGTTACGGATTGGAAGGCTCAATATAGCAAAGATGCAAATCCTCCCTAAATTGATCTATAGCTTTAATGCTGTTCCTGTCAAAATTTCAGTAAAGTTTTTATAGGCATAGAAAAACTTATTTTAAAGTTCACATTGGAAGAAAAAGGCCCTAGAATAGCTAAAACAATTTTCAAAAAAAAGAAAAAAGAAGTGGGAAGAAACATTCTTCCTGATGATATAATTAAGACTGTGTGGGAATTGGCCGAGGGATATACATATCTACGGAACCAAATAAAGATCTCAGAGCCACACAAATATACCCAATTAATATTTTACTAACAATCTGACATTGAAATCAATCTGGTGGGTCTTATTCCAACTGTACTGGGTGCATTTCAACTTCCTAATGCTACGGATTCCTTCTCATTTTATTCTAATAACAATCAAAGATGTGAAACAATTAAAGTATATTTTAGACAACATTATGTAGCCAAAAATCATACATAATAGCATTTTAGCATTATATATTGTATATACTACATAATAGAAAAATACAGGACAATTTTAATTAGTATTAATAGAACCTACTTAAAGTAATGAATTCTTAATAAATAAGAAAGTACTATTTTACACAAAACAAAAACCAAACAACAAACTTTATCCAGTTACTTGTCATGCACGGATTTACTGTTGCATTGCCCTAAAAAGAAAGCTGTGTCTTGAAGTTGGAAAATGAATGTTGAAGTGATTACAGGAGGCTGTCCTTCTGTGTGCAACGCTGTAAGCTATTTCTCAGGAAACTGATTCAAAAACCCTGAGCTAAGGAATAGTGCAGAGGACAATAGGGGAAGGGAGGGAACACTGAAGGGGAAGAAATAAGAGGGAGACAAACCATATGAGACTCCTGACTCCAGGGAAACAAACTGAGGGTTATGGAAAGGGAGGTGATTGGGGGAATAGGGTAACTCAGTGATGGGCAATAAGGAGGGCATGTGATCTGATGAGCACTGGGTGTTATACACAACTAATGAATCATTGAACATTATATCAAAAACTAATGATGTACTATATGTTGGCTAACTGAATTTAAATGAAAAAAAAAAAAAAACCCTGAGCTACTGCATCTATTCTCTGACTCTGGGTAGATGGGTCCAAGATTATCGGTGTAAATAAAGTTATTTTAATTAGTATGTCACACACCTAATAGGCTCCAGTGAGGGGACTCCTACCCTGTGGGCATTCTCCTTTGCATTCTGGAGTTTTTCCTAGCTGCCTACAATGTGGGTCACCTTCAATCCTGCTACAGGTTTTGGGGAGAGTTTTATAAAAGCGACTGCCTTTTACAGAGCAATTTAAAGGACAGATCCCCAAGGCTAATACTTCTGTGGAGTTAAAAGGTTATAAGCATTCCTTCCAGTCTGCCATTTCCCCTGGTCCTCCACCGAAAAGCATGATCACACAACTTTATTGTAACTACGTCTAAATTGGACTCCTCCTTAAATAGTCTTGTGTACATAAAGCCAAGGAAGAGTAGGAGATTTTTGAGTCCCAAAAGATTGGGTGTGAAGGAAAGAACAAACAACTCAAAAAATGAAAATGCCTTTCTTATTGAGAAATCATCCCACACTGGCTTTTCTAATTTTCTATATTTGAACAAATATACATTTGAAAATCTGCATGTTTTTTATAGCAAAAAGTGTAAAGACATGTTTTGCCAAATTTTCCTTGCAGATTTTTTTCCTGTTTGCATTTGGAATGATAGGAGAGGAGGAAGGCAAGGAAAGAATAAAAAGTTGGATGAGACTGTTTTATTTAAAAAGTGAGATGAGATTCAGAATTGTGGCCAACATACTCACCTTGATAAATCATAGCAAAAGCATGGTAAGACTAGTACCACTGCATTTAAAAACAACAACAGAAGAATCTGCACTCACCTATTTAGAAACACAGGCTTACTTATTATGCTGTTAAACATGAGCACAAGACATTTAATTGCCCCTAATACACTCTCTCCTTCATTTGCCAACACTGACTAGAATAATTATTAAATTTTCATTCCTTAATTTCTGCCTGATGCAGTCTATTTAAATACATAACTCTTGGAAAGATGCAGAGAATGTCTCATATAAAATATTTTAAAACAAAACGAGTACATAGTATTGAAAACATTGGCTAATCTAATGTTCAAGGTCTAAAATCTGCTTTGTGCTAAATTTGTGGCCTTGATTAAGTACCTTAATTTCTTTCACATTCACATTTCTTATGTATAATATAAAGCAAACAATTCTATTGTCCTGGGTATTTGGCAAGTTTTTCTGTTTTGTCTGAATGTATTGTCATAACTCTTTTTTTTTTTTTTTTTTTTAATTTGACAGAGAGATAGAGAGAGAGCACAAGTAAGCAGAGTGGCAGGCAGAGGGAGAGGGAGAAGCAGGCTCTCTGCTGAGCAGGGAGCCAGACGTGGGGCTCGATCCCAGGACCTCAGGATCATGACCTGAGCTGAAGGCAGCCGCTTAACCGACTGAGCCACCCAGGTGCCCCTGTCATAACTCTTAGAAAGAAGATAATTACTATCATTCAAAGAGTTGGCTAATATTAGGCAATTTTAGTCACAAAAAATACTATCAATGTGGTGAAAAATATCTCAAATATTTAAAATGGTGGTTATGAGGTAAGAAGGGCTAGATGTAGTAGGTGTCTGTGTTCCTCCACAGATTTACCTAGGATACTCGAGTGAGCAGTCCAGAGAGGCTGGATTGAAACCTTTACCAAAGAATCATTTCTTAAATTTAGACATATCCCCAAATGGAATGAACTATCTTAAGACAAACTGCACGCCTGGCTCTATAAATATTTATGCCAAGCCAGAATAGCTCCCTCCCAGACAATCAGAAGTCAGGTTCATGTAATGACTGGATTCAGTCATATTCGAAATGCCCCCTACCTGTGAGACTCCGTTGAATGATATGAATAAAACAAGTTCGCCATGTTGATCTGCTGGCTGCCATAGCCACAAGGTATCTCCAACATTTGATAATCATACTTTGTTAGGGAAAAAATACCAACTTCAAGCCGTTAAAATTTGGTTTGTTCGTGCACAAAAAAATTACATCCTACTCACATTTCTTAAGTGATTTATTTTATACAATAAACTAAGAAAAAGGTTAAGGACAGTAATTACAAAGGAGATTTAGATTCAACAATCAATTTAAGTACAAGGTAGTTTAATACACATTATATATCTTCTTCTAACCAAAACTCTGCAAAATGTATATCAACACTATTTTAGAGTGGTAATTGGGCTAAACATATGGGTAAATGATGAATGTCTAAAATGTCTGTTTTTCTCAAAGAAAATCAGTAGACACGGTAAAAATGGGAGAGACAAAAAACAGTAGTATTTGGTATGTCATAAACTAAAACTAATATGGAAGTTCTGAACTAAAAGAACTCAGTGAGAATTGCAACAATTCAACGCAGTGGACTTTGGAATAGGAAGACCTGGGTGTGAATTTTATTTAGAATTTCCTTATGCATAAAATCAGTGTGATTTTTATTGCAAGTTATTACTTGTTATCCATGTAATATTGGGCTCGTTACTTAATACCTTTGAGTTTTGTGTTTATTGTCCACATTTCCAACATCATAAAAGAAAGGACACAAAAATATAACTCATTTCATGGGGTTGATGTAAGGATTAATGAAATAACATTAAAAAGTCCTTATGTAGTTCCAGGAACATGCTATATTTTCAATAAACCTTATCTGTTATCACCATTATAACATTTTTCCTTACATACAGACACACATACACACACATTCGCTAAATGGTAGTTATCTATAAATTATGATTATTGTCACCTGTCCGATTTATTTAAAAATTTAGTTATGAATTAATCTTTTCAGACATATTTATGTCTATCAGATGCCAGACTCAGTACTTTTGTTTGTCAAACAAATATAACAAATAGGATCACTATTGGCTAGAACATAATGAAATTAAATCATTATGTTCTTTTACTTGCAATACTTTTATTATAATAAATTGATTCAGGATTTTGTATACAATTTAAAGATAAAAATCTTAAATATGCTTATGATTCTATTTATTTCAAATCTGGAATTTCCTCTTTGAAGTAAATAATCTTCAATCATGTTAAAACTTTATATGATTAAAAAGATAGAAAATAAATAAATGGTTGAAAATATATAGGAGGGTTAATGAATTATACCACAATAACATGACATATTTTTAATGATGGAACTAGCATTCCTTAAAAATGTTTAGAAATGTCAAAAATGCTTATAGTAGAAGGATAAAGTAAAATTTATTTAGATGATTATTAGGACTATACAAAAGAAATTATTCATATAAAAAGATGGAAATGAAAATATAAAAATTTTAATTTAGTTATCTTTGGGTGGAATAATAAGGGGGTGATATTTCTTAGGTAGACACTTCTCATTATTTTTGCAGAAATTTCTAGGGACATGTAATGAAACCATGTATAACTGAGAATCTTTGTTCTTCTGGAGATAAGCTTTCTGAATACAGTGAAACAAAGCCTAGGTGTTTTGATGCTGCTAAAGAGGATGTGAAGGACCTGAACTAAATGTGCACTGATCACAGAACATGGGGATTCCATGTTTTCATAAATGTCTACTAGGAAGTTACCTCTTTGTCACTCACCATAGACTGATCAGTCAAGGAGAATAAACCCTTCATAATGGATACACTTTGGAATAATCATAAGAGGGAGGGAGGGAGAGAAGGAAGGAGGAAAGACAGGAGAAAAGGAGGAAGGGAGAGAGAGAATGAAAGAGAGAGACAATGAAAAGTATCAAATTGCTCATTCCTCCTACTCTTTTTATTTCTGTTCTCCCTCCGCCCACCACACAGTGCCCCTCACCTTCTCCCTTACTTTTTCATATTGAGCAAAGGAGGAGAAAAGGACAATAAAATTCAATCCACTAGCAGCAAATCAAATTTCTAAATATTAGAATGAAAATTCAACCTGGATGCATCTGACTTGAAACTTCGTGCACTTTCTACTCAGCAGCAACCAGACTCTGGAAAAATACAACATCAGTTAAGGTAAAAATAGATTTGACATTAGACAGGCTTGACTTAAATTTTAGATGTGCTACTTGATGATGTATGACCTTGGAAAAACTACTTAAGTACTCAATTTTAGTGTCATCATCAGAAAAAGCAGGTTAATAATATATAGCTCATATAATTATTGTAAATGAAATAGTCAAGATAGGCATTTAAAGTGCCAAACATTAAATTTTAGTTCAATCTCTCTCTTTCTCCTTTCTGATTTCCTGCTTCCTCTTTCCTTTCTGTTCTCTTAGTTTATGTTTTTACAATTAAGTTATTTTTACAATTAAGTTATTTCCACTCTCTTAGTTTATGTTTTTACAATTAAGTTTTTATAATTAAGTTTATGTTTTTATAATTAAGTTTATGTTTTTACAGTTAAGCTAATCTACCAATCTAGGTATAAGTAAAAAAAAAAAAATTTTCATGAGAATGTAATTGTTGTCATTTTATTTTTTATTTTATTTTATTTTTTTATTAGAAAGAGAGAGGAGGGAAAGAGGGAGAGGGAGAGAGAGAGTCTCTCAGGGCTCAATCTCATGACCCTGAGATCATGACCTGAGCCAAAATCGAGAGTTGGATGCTTAACCAACTGAGCCACCCAGGCGCCCCGGTTCTGTCACTTCAAAAAGAAGTATTGCCATTTATAAAAATAGAGTATCTGTGTATAGGTGGCCCATATACTTATTCATATATATATTTAAACCAGTATAGTACTTGAGAACATAGGCTCTCCATTCTGTATCAGTTTGAACCAATGATTATCTTTCTTGAATATATGAAAATGTCGTATCTTACTTCCCTTCACCCACATTAAATTAAGCAATACACTGTAATTTTGAAATAGTGAATATACATGTATCTATATATAGTGGGTAATTCATCAAATTTATGGAAGAATCACTTTCTGTATTAAAGGAAACGAGAAATGAAAGTGGTAAGCTTAAGAATTGAGCAAAAGAATACAATGAAAGTCTAGGCACAGGTCATCAGAACACTTATCTTTTTTTTTTTTTTAAGATTTTATTTATTTATTTGACAGAGAGAGACACAGTGAGAGAGGGAACACAAGCAGGGGGAGTGGGAGAGGGAGAAGCAGACTTCCCGCCGAGCAGGGAGCCTGATGCGGAGCTCGATCCCAGGACCCTGAGATCACGACCTGAGCCGAAGGCAGACGCTTAATGACTGAGCCACCCAGGCACCCTGAACTCTTATATTATCTTGATTAGTTAAAAATTCAGCTTGATTAGGAAAGGTACCTGCCTTTGGAAATTTATGTAATAAAATATGCAGTTTGATCGGGAAATCAAGCACAAATTCAGCTGCTTCAATATGCAGTCTGCCCATTTAATTATACAGGAAGCCTAGGGAGGAGCACAGCTGGGTCTGTAAATTATGAAATGGGATGAGCCACAAATGCATCTTTATTAAAATGATTACACAACCTCTGTCCTACATACAAATCTCCACCAAGAGATATCAGAATAATCAGCTTATTTCTGTGCTTTTTGACAACAATCTGCCATCTGCTAAAATGTGATAATCTAGCAAAAAAAGCATGGAAGATAACACCAAAACTCTTACATAGGTAAGTAAAGATTAAGTACTTATATAAAGGAGTAAATGTCCCTAATTAAATTATCTCTTTGCATGAAAAACAGCACACAATCCATGATGAGAAGGGTGTTATACTGGTGTATTCCCAAATAGTCAGCAGAACTCCATTGCAGTGGGGAGAGACAGGCTTTGAGTTTCAACCCCACCTAGTACCAACTGTGAAAATCCAAGTGAAAAACATATAGATTCCAAAACTTTTGTATTGTATAGAATAGTAAAATTAAGTACCAATAACAAAAATTGAGGTTGCCAAGTGCAAAATTTAACACTAAAACAAACTAAAAAACAACTCCAACTACTACCTTTTACATGTTAACACTCAAAACATAAGATATATCCAATATCAAAACAATTAATATACTTTAAATTTAAAAATAATTCATGGAGGTCACTATTTTATCCCTATTTTCTCATTCTTACAGGTTATTTTTTATCTTTGGATTGTTGAAAACATTATCAAAAACTATTCCTTGTTTGTGGATTAGTGTTGGGAAACACAGACTTAACCTATTGTAAAAATGATTATAAGGAAGCTTATTCTTAAAATGTTGACACTGTTTGAAATGAATTAAGTGATGTAACACACATCTGGGAAATACATAATAAATATATAACAAATGTGAGTTAGTTTCTGGCCCTTCTGGAGGAAACATAGTGAAAAGCGCGAAGAATTTGCTACCCCATGTTTAACTTCTTTTGCTCTTTATAAGCTGCATCAACTTGGGAAAGTTTCTTTATCTCACTGATGTTCTGATTCTTCTTTTGTAAAGAAGGTAAACCAATACTTATTTTAAGGGATTGTTGGAAGATTAAGTTAAATAAGAATATATGACAATTTCTGATAAAAGATATAGTCCATAGTAGGTGATCCATCGAGTTTTGTTTGTCCTGTTTCTCTTCTTTACCTGGCCTTCCTTTCTTTCAATCAAAATATCTATATATTAGCAATAAATGCATGGATCTTATGAGGGTAGAAATAGTAATATTTATTTATTTTCATTTTGCTATTTTTGATGTCATTACATTGGCTAAAACATAGCTATCAGTTCATCAGCCCAGACCATCCGATCTAGGCTTTAGAATTTTTAAATTATTATTTTAAACTTTAATATGCATGTTTGGTTTCAATGCAAATATCTCATTTGAAAATTTTTGTTGAATCAAATTTGTAGTAAGAAGGACATGTACCAAGAAGTTCTTAACAGCTCATTTCTTGAAAGTCTCTTAAATGGGAAATGTCATTCTTGTTTGTTTGGTTTTTTGTTTGTTTTACAGTGACCTAATTCTCTGGAGTTAAAAAAAATAAGAAGAAGAATGCATAAGCAAAACAAATAGAGGGGTTAAGTCTTTGCAGTGATTCATTGACAAGTCTTGGTTGAGTTTGTACCTATCTTCCCTGTCTGCCTTATTTTGGTCTATGTTTCAAGAGAGGTGCATTAATTGAGTCTAATTCATTTTCTGTAAAACCCTTAAAAAACACAGCAAAATCAAAAGAAAATGCATAATTGGTAAACAGAAATGATAGCAACTAAAATTATCTATGACAGAACAAATCAACACTCCGTACCTACTTAATTAAAAGGTAAATGAGAGTAGAAGCTGAAATTAAGCATGTTTTTTCTAGGATATTACAAAGGAGAAAAAAAATGTAATTAAAGTCTAAGTTGCTTAGAGATGTGTGCATTTTGATACAATTTTTCTGTGATACTACTGCAATGTGTTGCATTTATTACAAAGTGCACTTTAGTACTGTTAACTATTCAGAAATCTTCAGATATTTGAATAAAATAGGGAGAAACAAAGAAGTGAAAAAAGAAAAATATGATTGTGAATCAAAGCAATAAATCTGAGGCCAGTTGACAAAGCCAATAAGATGTTAGACTTATGGGAGTCTCGATACTGATTCTCTATTAACTGACCTGGGGACTCTAGGCAGTCTTCACTCCCTCTTTTCTCAAATTTGTACTCATATTATTTTTTTTTCTGAGATATACCTATCCTGTAGCTTCAAATACATGCAATTCTATTTGATAAATAATATTAAACATTTGCTATGACAAGTATCTTGATAGGTGTTGAAGGGAACATAATGCTTTATATAATCCGTATTCTCTAATTTCTTCCAATCTAAAGCAAAAAAGAGAATCTTTAGAGGTAATTAAAATTCTAGTTATAAGACTTCTGACTTGACAATATGGGGAAGACCTACGTCCACAAAGCATAGCTGTAATCTGTGAATATGTAAGATTAAGAGAGAACTCTGACAGGTGGAAATGGGAGACAAATGGTTAGAGATCCCAGGATTGGAGGAAGAACATGGCAGTAGGCAGGGCATCTTATGACCCAAACATAAAATTAGGCACCCATTTCACTAAAACAGTACCTAAAATATGCTAACCTTACCTGTTTGGCCTTAAATAACAAGCAAACAACAAACATAACTAAACGAGGTATCCTTCTTCATTTATATTTATACAAGTTTCACTTAGCTGTGGGATACTATACTGCTCTTCCCTGTTTTTTCACTCTTTCTGTTTTTGTCTTCCTTCTGCATATTTATGCTTTCTGTTGTCCACTTTGAATATTCCTCTAAGCTAGAAAAAATAATTAAGCTGATTAAGCTGGAAATCAAGCTTTGGAGTTGGCCTTCAAACTAATACATAGGCCAGCATGCTGAGATAGATGCTAATGGTGGATCTGGGATCAGAAATGAGCCCTTGTCCCCAGAGGGATTATAAAATCTCATCATTACTTACATAAATGGCTTCAAGACAAAGCAGATTAAATATTATAAAAGGGAACACAAGCAGAGTGTGTTTTTATTTTTCAATTTTTATTATTGAAATATAGTTGACATACAATGTTATAGTAGTTTCAGGTGCACAATGTATTGATTCAACAATGTCCTATGTTATGTGGTGCTCACCACAAAAATTGTAGTCACCATCTGTCGCCATACAATGTTATTACAATATTATTGACTATATTCCCTATGCTGTACTTTTTATCTCAGTAACTTATTTATTTTATAACTGAAAGTTTATACATTTTAATCTCCTTCATCTATTTCACTCACCCCCCCCACTCACCTCCCCCTGGCAGCCACCAGTTTGTTCTCTGTATTCATGAGTCTGTTTTTGTTTTTTGTTTGTTGATTTGTTTTTGTTTGTTTTTTTTAATATTCTACATATAAGTGAAATCATATGGCATTTGTCTTTCTCTGACTTATTTTACTTAGCAAATACCTTCTAGGTTTACCCATGTTGTTGCAAACAGCACACAGCAATGGAAGCCATCAACAAAACAAAACGTCAGCCTACTGAATGGGAGAAGATATTTGCAAAAGATGTATTTGATAATAGGTTAATATCCAAAATATATAAAGAACTTACACAACTCAACACCAAAAAAAAAATCTGATTTAAAAATGGGTAGAAGATCTGAATAGACATTTTTCCAAAGGAAACATACAGATGGCCAAGACACATGAAAAATGCTCAACATCACTAACCATCAGGAGAATGCAAATCAGAACCACACTGGGATATCACCTTAAACCTGTCAGAATGGCTAGTATCAGAAGACAAGAAGTAACACATGTTGCTGAGGATGTGGAGGGAAGGGAACCCTGTTCACTATTGGTGGGAATGTAAATTGGTGCAGCCACTGTGGAAAACACTATGGAGGTTCCTCAAAAAATTAAAAATAAAATTACCATGTGATCCAGTAATTCCACTACTGGGTGTTTATCCAAAGAAAACAAAAATGCTAATTCATACAGAGATATGCACCCCTATGGTTGTTGCAGCATTATTTACAATAGCCAAGAAATAGAAGCAGCATTGTGTTTTGATTGAAAGGGTCAAGAGCAAATCTATTTGGAACAATAAGAAAACACATGTTGGGCTTTGAAGAATAGAATGAAGTTTGACAAATTTGGCAACAATGAGGGAGGGCATGCCATGTCCATGTCCATGTTCATGAAATAACAAGAACAAAGACATGGAGGTGGGAGAGTCAGAGTTATGATCAAGAAACAGTATGTCGGCCAGTTTGACTGGTTATAGGGTAAGAAGGGTGTAGACCAGGAAGATAATACTTGAAAGGAAGGAAGGAGGTTTGAATGTTTAGCTAGTGAGTATGTATTTAAGTAATTCATGTGGAGCCACTTACACACTTTTAATGAAAGAGTATGGCATCATTAGGTTCCTGACAGAATGATGTGGTAGTAGTCAGTGCAAAAATTGGGAATGGAGAAGATTTTGGTGGGTGAATCCAGTTAAAGAGCTACTTAAGGTCAGGAGATCTCAAAGGGCTGAATTAAGGTGTCAGCAGTGGTGATGTGACCGAAGTACACTTCTCTTAATTGGAGAAAAAATATTAGAACCTGCATAATTTGGAAAATTCAACTGAAATAGAGAGGAAAGGAAAGGAGCTGTGTATAGTTTAAATAAAAAGATTTTAAAGCACTTGCAATTTTCTCATTTCACTGAGAGCAGTAAAAAGCAGAGCAGGAGAAAGGGTGAGGGGAAGCATTTATTCTAAATAAAATCTATTTGACATTTGAAATGTTTTTCCTATGGCTGAAAAACTGTAGGTGCATTTAAGGTATAAAGCTGCTGAGAACCAAAGAAGCATAAGTAAACACTAATATTAAAACCACTTGTCTCCCCTGGCATTCACGACAAAACCCTAGCTACAAATAGGCTAAGTTAAAGAATGGAATTAAATTACATTAATAGGCGTCAGAGCAATCTTAGCATGTTTTATTTTTGTTGAATAATCACAAAATGGAATAAGTAGTCCACCTTATTTCTATAAATCATATTTATTGTATAATTATACTATAACTACATTAAACAAAATTAAAAATAAAACTCATCTATTATCTTAGCATTAGTTATTTTTATTTCTCTGGTTGTCCTTATCCTTATGTGTGCGTATTTTACATAGTTAAAATTACAATGCTTATAGTATTTTGTATTCTAGTTTTCTACATATAAGTCATAAATGTTTTTCATGTTGCTTTGTGGTTTATATTTTAAATTTCTAAACAATATTCAATTGATTAAATTTGTGGAAAAAATGTAGATTTATTCTTCAGTGGTTGAAGTGTTAGGCTTTTTTGAGGTTTTTAATTATTAGAATTAATATTGTGATTAATATCACTTTGCATATTACAAGCCTCTTCTCTAAATACTGTTAATTCATCCCAGATATTTCCCTAAATATTTTTGCGAGGCTGTTAACTCCCACTAGGAAGTCATTTTGCCTCATTCCCCATTGCATCTGCTGAAAATTGCATATGCTATGCCCCTAACAAATGTTTTGTATAGTGTTTTTTTTTTTCCTTTTCATCATTTGAGTAGGGAGAAGAGAAGAATAAAGAATATATACTGAATGAAAGGGAAATGAATGTATGAAAAATCTACAAATGATTGAGTACCTTCATTCCAGTAGAATGCATTGCCCAGATTTTCCAGCTACGAATTATTATTATTTTTTTTTTTTTTTTCCTATTCTTCCTTCCCAATCTTCTGGAACAAGCTTTGTTCCAGTCTGTTCCCAAGCTTATCTCTCCTGTCCTCTCCTGAGGCTGCAACACCCTGATGTTCTGTCAATAAACTCCTTTGGTTTAACTTGTCCAGAATCAGTGTTTTTACTTGTAACCAGAGAGGTCTGTTGCTACAAGAAATCAAACCATTAAATCCAAGTTAGAGAACTGGTTCGAAGTGCTGTGGTGGAGGCACTGGGGAACCCCAAGAGGGAAACCTAACCCAGCTCAGAGAGGAACAGCAGCCTACCCAAGAGAGATGGTCCATTTCAAGATATTACCTAATTTAATATATGCCTAAAATAAATTCATATTGTTGTTTTAATTAGCATGCTTATTTATTAATTATATTCTTTCTGTAAATGTTGTGAATTTTAGGATATTAATCTAGCTTTTAATGGAGAGTCAGAAAGAAGGAATATGTCCAGAATATAAGGCGCCTTTGTCAGTTTCATTTTACAATTTATTTATTTATTTTTCATGCTGAGTTGAAGGTCCTTGCTAATTGCATCAAAGACTAAAAAGGTTGGATTAAGGATGCTGGTGCACAGAGTGGCCAGGTGTGAAGGAATGACAAGGTAACTTTTCTCTGCAAGTAATGCTACCCACTTAGCAACTGGCAAGCCTGACTTGTTAACTTGTAGAAGAACACTAAAGTTATCTCATCCATTT
Organism: Phoca vitulina; assembly: GCF_004348235.1. Classification (NCBI taxonomy): domain Eukaryota; kingdom Metazoa; phylum Chordata; class Mammalia; order Carnivora; family Phocidae; genus Phoca; species Phoca vitulina. Next base: position 5,723,359 of record NW_022589719.1, on the reverse strand, counting down.
AACTTTAAATAAAAAGCCATATGTAAAACATGCTGACTGCTATAGTTGGTAACCCTATATTATATAATTGAAATTTGCCAAGAGAGTAACAGGGAAGTAATTAATGTATTAATTAACTAGATGGTGGAACCCTTTTATAATGTATCCATATTAAATTTTCACACTGTACACTTTAAATATCTTATAATTTTATTTTCAATTACATCTCAATAAATCAGAGGGAACAAGCCATGTAAGAATTCAAACAATGAGAATTGTATACCACTTCTCCATTTCCATGTTTTCTCCACAGAATAAAAAAATAAAGATAAAAAGTTAAATTTCCTTAAAGTCTGATAGATATTGTTGGTTTATTACCATGGGACTTGTAATTAAACAAAAATGAACATAATCTTCAAAATAGGTCTCTTCTGAAAATGGGTTGGCTATTTTTGAAAAAGAAATTTTATTAACTCTGATACATTAATACCCGAATGAGATACCACTGAACTGAGGGAAATAGGGTGAGTTTTGGAGTCAGAAAAAATTGAAGTCTGACCCTGGCTTGGCAATTGAAAGCAATGGGACACCAGCCAAACTGTGTAACTTCTCAGTCCTGGTTTCCTTCTCTGCCAAATTGGGACAAGAACACCTTTAGCATAGAGATTTTTGTTACAAATGGAGAAAATGAGCATTAAATGCCTGGCACATATTAAACACTACATTGTAACAACTGTTATTTGAAACCGTTTATCTGAGGGCGCCTGGGTGCCTCAGTCAGTTAAGTGGCTGCTTTCGGCTCAGGTCATGATCCCATCGAGTCGTACATTGGGCTCCCTGCTCAGTGGGGAGTCTCCCTCTGCCCCTCCTCCTGCTCATTCTCTCTTTCTCTTTCTCTCAAAAATAAATAAATAATCTTTAAAAAGAAAAGAAAAGAAAAGAAAAGAAACCTTTTATCTGAACGAATAGTGTTCTACATTCCTCTGGGGAGGTGTAGGCCTGAGGAGACTGGCTACTCCTTCCAGTAATTTAGAAACATTTTAGATACTCATTCCCTCAACTTGGAATATATTCTAGGACCTAGGTCAAAGCTATACATTTAAATGTTTCCTTAGTAGAATTCCCAGGACTTCACTTGTATTTTCTGCTGAAAATACCCAAAGTCCAAAGCCAAACATTTAAAATCTACCTGAGAATCCATGTTAAAAAGTTTCACTGAGGGATGCTTGGGTGGATTGGTTGGTGGGGCGTCTGCCTTCGGCTCAGGTAATGATCCCAGGGTCCTGGGATGGAGCCCCGCATCGGGGTCCCTGCTCAGCGGGGAGCCTGCTTCTCCCTCTGCCTGCCGCTCCCCCTGTTTGTGCTCTTTCTGACGAATAAATAAATAATCTTTAAAAAAATAAATAATATTAAAAAATAAAAGTTTCATTGGAATAAAATGTTTCATAAACTGATCAAACTCCATAGTAGGGTGCTTGTCAAATCCAAATTTCCAGGAAAAATGATGTCACAGCTCCTTTCCGTGTCCTTCAGTAGAATGCAGAGCCTGCAAATCACACAGATTATTTTGTTCTACTTTTACCTGCTTTTTTATATACTTTAGTACATATTTTTCTTAAAATAAAGGAAATATAAGAAATGATGTCTAAAATTCTTTAAAGGGAGTAATCTCATTTAGGGAAATAAATGTAAGACACGCCAAGCTTTCAGCAGGAGAGAGATCCAAAATGATGATCTGTGCCGGTGGAGGTGGCAAAGCTGATAATCAGTTCTGACTCTGGGCTCTCAATTTAACCACATTAATAATATATATTAAATACTTATTATATTCCAAATAGATTTATAAGCATTGCACATGCAAACTTTCATTTAATGATCTCAAAACTCTGTAAGAGAGCAAGATTCAAAGTGTTTACATATTTGTTTGTATTATGTGCAGGTTTATTTTTTTTTAAGATTTATTTATTTATTTATTTATTTATTTATTTATTTAGAGCGTGTGAGCAGGGGGAGGGGCAGAGAGGGAGAGAGAATCTTAAGCAGGCTCCATGTCTAGTGCAAGCCTGATGCGGGGCTCCATCTCACAACCCTGAGATGATGACCTGAGCCGAAACCAAGAGTCGGTTGCTTAACCAACTGAGCCACCCAGGTGCCCCTATGCAGGTTTATTCTTATAATCGATTTTGTTTCATTGATTTTTATTTCTATGCTTAGCCATGTGAAAAAATTTTCTTGATCAGTGTACCTTTAAGTAAGTCCTAAAATCATGAGGTGTAATACTTCCATCTTTTTATGATTTTTAAAAATCATTATGACTATTTTAAGTTATTTGCGTTTCCATATAAATTTCAGATTCAGGCTGTGAGTTTGCTAAAACCCTTCCCCAGAAGGGAAATACAATGGTAATTATTGAAATTACAATCAGTAGATCAGTTTAGGAATCAGGAGGTCAATTTGGGAAGAACTGGTCTCTTTAAACATTATGTGGCGTAATTCATAAATCTGGTATTTTATTGGTCAAAAAGTTTTTATTCATAATAGCCAAAAATTGGAAACACTGTACACGTCCATTAACGGGTTTATGGATAAAGAAATTGTGGAGTAAGTATGCATTGAAATACTACTCAGAAACAAAATAGAACTAAGACATGTACAAGCAACCTTACAGATAAATTTCGAAGGCATGCTATACCAAAGAAGCCGTACACAAAACACAATGGGTTTATATTCATAGTGACAGATCAGTTGTTGCCAGATGTTGAGGAGAAGAGGATGGGATTGTCTTTAAATGAATATGTGAGAATTTTGTAGGATGATAGAAATGTCCCATTTAATTATTACTGTGGTTGTATTCGCACAACTGTCTTCCATTGTCAAAATTCACCCATTGTTCACTTAAATTGGGTGTAATATATATTTTTCACCTAGGAATTCAAAAGTGAGAAAATAATTGCTGTATCAGTATAGTTCATTAAGTAGACAGTGCTGCCAGAGGAGATCCACCATGGATGGACTTTGAAGCATTCCTTCATGGTCTTTTCTGAATATGCCAAACTTCGTGGCATATCAGTCTTCTGACAATGAACACTGTCTCTCAGTATTTGCCTAGACTGCTAATTAGGGCAAGGAAATCATAGGGTGAGCACCATGCAATTGTTTTCTCCCCAAGGAGAACCTATGAAATGGAATTTCCAGAAAGCCAACCAAAGGCAAACTGTTAACTCCTCTTGTGATGAGGAACACAGAGAAGAATGCAGTTATTGGAATTATGATGTGAGTGATTCATCTCAGTTCTCAGAAGTTCTGACTAAAATAAAACTGTGAAATTTCTCAGGGCAAAAATAGTATCTCTTCCATCTTTGTAAATTCCCTTCCATGATACCTTTTTGGGAAGAGCCATTGAGAGAGATGCAGCTGCTCACGTTAGGCAAGGTCAGGAAATGGGAATGTGTGGCTGTTGTCCATGCTGAACATTAAGCAATTAATTACTTAGGAAATAAAACATAAAGTTTCTTGCAACAAATATTATTTAAGCACATCTGAGGGAAATATTAAACTCAAGATTGATTGAAATATCCTTAAAAGGCCCATAGTGAGACTGAAATGAAGGTGAAAAAAAGGAAGTTCATACTTAGCAGTGACTGAAAAAAAGTTGCATTAACTATGACCAAAGTTATTATTGAAACGTTCTTTTTTCTAGTCCATGAAGATAAAACTCTTCCTTTTGATCAATTTTGAAATATTGAATTCTAATGTGTTGAGGCTCTTTAAAGGCTACTACCTTTGGTTAATCATGGATCTCTCATATATACTCAAAATTAACAAAAGGAGAAAATAGCAAAAGAGTAAGGTTTTCTTTAAAATCATTTGGGTGACTCTAATGTCTAATAATAATATATAATTATATTATGATTCCTTTCCACATATATCTAAAAGGAAATAAAATCCCACAAAGTTTTAATTAACACTTCTATGGCTTTTTGAAGTCCTTAGATGAAAGGTACTAACAGAGTATAAAGTACTATAATTAATATTCTAAAAAATGTAGATTTTAATTTGCTTTTCAATAGAGTTCCAAGATTTGAGAGTGTGTGATACCACACATCAGGAGAACTGGTTATAATTAGGCACAAAGAGATAGTTCAAGTAAAATTGTTCACACTGACTCTGAATTTAGTTACTAATGGAATTTATGGACAACAAAAATCACAAAATGTTTTTCTGTGGTGAGGGTGGAACAAAATGACATTTAATGTGACTGCCTCGAGACTCTATTTAACTAATACTGGAATGAGAAAAAGTGGATAAGGAAGAGGGATATTGGTCATTTGGAATTATAATATACTCCCCAAAAACAAAATAATTAAATTAATATAGTTATAATGAAACATTATTAAATAACAATTTTTCCCATGGATTCTGGATGATTATGTGAAAGAGAAGCTTTATAACTTTATGTATTTTTAAAAATTATATTTATATTTCAACAAACACTTACTGAAAGTTCTTAGTGAGCAGTGTGCTAGATCCGGAAAGGATTATACATATTCAGACAATTTATACCATTTTACATTTGAAGGAAAGGGGAAATTGTTATGTAATGACTACAGCAATTTTAAGCTAATACTTGCTGTACAAATTTGGAACATATTATTATATTTCTGTGCCATAATTTTGAAGTCCAAAAAATTGTATCTAATTTAATACAAAATTCAGTTCAGTCCCTTGAAAAAAAAGAACATGAAACAACTACTTCTCTTTTTTAAAAAAAATAATAATTTCCCTCTTTCTTAATATAGATGAAGAAGGTGTATTTGAGGATTAGTCCATCATTTACAGAAATTAGAAGCAGATAGCCTGTACTAGAATTCAAGCTTCAATATTGGGTTGGTTTTGTAATATTCAGCAAGATACTTATACTCACTCTGCTTTAGTGTTCTCATTTGTTAAATGAGAATAATTACCATACATATTATCATGAACATTAACTGAGTTTATTTGTGAAAAGTGATTAGAATAGTACTTTCTGCATTATAAGTTTCCAGCAAATTATTTTAATTAATATTTAGCTATCATTATTATGATTATTATTGGGTTTTTAAAAAGTTTTAAAAACGTATTTTTTGTGCTACTCTGTAAAATATGAAAGCAATTAGTTAGACAACAGTTTTGAGAGATTTGGGAAACAAGTGAATAAAAATAATAAGGAATGCTCATGCAGTAGAAATTCAATTTTAAACCCATAAAGGTTAGTTCATAAATGCTAACAAGAAATGCAGGCTGCATGAAGTAAAAGTCATGGAGAATCTCCCTTAGGCTATCAAGATGTCATAGTAACAGTTCCTGGACAATTAAATTTGGTGATTGAGAAGAAGCATTCTCTATGAAAATGGATTTGTAATGAACTTGCTCTGCAAGTAGGTGTCTTCTAGAAATTAATTTACTCTGTTTTGGATATTCCAAGCTGAAAGAACAAAATGAATTTAGTTCCCTAAGCATGAAAGTCACTAACTTGTATTCAGATATGAGTGGGGAAGAGGGTAAGTGGGACTGAAAGGAAAAAAATATGGCCTAAAAGGATGGATTGGGGCCAGACTGTAAGGAGCCATATTTAGACTTGATCTGGTAGTTGTTGGCCAAATGGAAATCAACATGACAATATTTATTTATACCTTTATCTCTTCACATGAATGTACAAAATCCCACCATGATCTGGGTAGAGATCAGTCACTGGTCATGGAACAATCATGAGCAGTGAGGATCAGAAAACTTTGACCCTACTGTTACTGGACCCCAACACCAGGTTCTCAAGTCTCAATGTCATAGAAATGAATACTGAACTGGAGAGAAAGAAAACAGGCAGAATTCATTAGACATAGCTTGTGTACAAGGGAGCCAGCAAGAAAGAAGAATATAGCTCCCCAAAGGGGTAGTGTGTCAGGCTTATAAAGGCACTTTTCCAAAGGGTGAGAGGCAGGGAGTAGGGAAATCCTTCAGTCCCATGGCCATTGCCTGGTGGTCATTACTTTTTAGTGGATACAAGACAATCACAGGATGCCTTTTTCCATGGTCGATAATCTTTCTGATCTCTTAGAAAATAGAAATGCTTGTGCAAGCAGGTTTTAAATTGTTACTTCTGATTTTGCCCAGACAACCGTTACTCCCTGTCCCCGGTTATCTCTCATTTGTTTTCTTTCCCAGAAGGAGATATTTGTCTCCAAGTGTATGAAAACTTTTAACCTTTGCCTCAGACTAGTGGCTTCACAGGAATTAAGTCTGTCTTGTTTTCCTTATACTGTCTCCCTGATTTGTTGGTGTAAATCAGGGGGCCCTGTAAGTGAGGGAGGTGAGCTAAGAAAATACTGACCATTATAAAGAATTGTGGAATTGTGTCAATAAGCTTGGGCTGGAAACTTGGGGAGCACGTGTTATATTCAGGTGCAAGTAGCCTAGAAATGAGTGCCTGGGATTCAAGAATAAAGATGAGCTACTTGATAGAAAACTAATAAATGTGTTATGAGAAGCATAGCTGAAGCCATGTGTCTGAGTGTAGTCACTGAAGAAGAAGGTACAGGGAAAATGAGAGCAGAGAATACTGTGAAATTCACAAGTTGTGGAATAAAGACTGGGGTGCAGAGCCAGATGAATAGGTAGGCAGACACATAAGTGGATCATCAAGACAGTGAGACATCCCAGATGATATGGCAACAAAAGAATTTCCATGGGGCAGTTGTGTCTACAGCATGACAGTCTAAAGAGGAGTACAGGAGAAATAGGTGAGAAGAGAAGCCATTTAATTTGTCTTCTTAATTTATGATTCTTTTATCTTTCTGTCCTTATCTCTATCTAAATTGTTTTTAAATTCTCCCTTTCTTGTCAAAGTTTAGGAACAGAGGCAGCCTTTAGTTATGGTTTAACTACCTGATGTCAACATTAAAAAATACGTCTCATGGATGCTGTTATATGTTATTTGAATCAATTTACTAATCCTCTTGTTCATCCAATGTTCACTTAATTCTTAATATATAGTAATTGCTTTTCTGTACACTAGAGGTACAATGATTAAGAAGAAAATTCCCCCCTTCATGGAATTTATATTACAAATGGAAATATAAAAAAATCATATATAAATATAAAAAGGTAATTGTAGACAGCAGTAGATGCTATGAAGAAAATAAAGCTGCAAAAGGAATTACAATGTAGTAGATTTAATTAATGGAAGCAATTTTTCATCCTTCTCTGAAACCACCCCTTTGTATACAATTAAGAGTTTTTCTTTTTCCCCATCAAGAAGTGATATATATTCCCCCTCCTATTGTTCCTGAAATTGGCCACTTAATTCACACTGGCAAGTGAGATGTCAGCATACACAATGTAAGCAGACACTTTTACAGAGCTTATGTTTGGATTTTCTATATCACTTCAGCATCATCATAAAAAGACATGCCTGAAGAAAAAAGTTGGAAGACGCCTCCTACCCAATTTCAAATTATACTATAAATCTACCATAAACAAGGCAACATAGATACTAGTGAAAGTATAGACATATAGATCAATGCAATAAAATAGAGATCACCAAAATAAGTCCACATAAATACAGTCAACTGATCTTTGAAAAAGGAACAATGCAATCCAAGAGAATGAACGATCTTTTCAACAAATGTTGCTGGAAAAATGGACATTCATAGGCAGAAAAGTCAACCTAGAAACAGACTTTACACCTTCCACAAATGTTACTCAAAATAGATCATAGATCTAAATTTAAAAAATAAGAACCCATAAAACTTTTGGAAGAAAAAATAGGAGAAACTCTCTGTGGATTTGGATTTGATGATGAGTTTTTAGACATAATAGCAAAAACATGATCCATGGGGAAAAATTGATACACTTTTCTTTATTTTCATAGCCAGAACACAAAAGAAATATGAATAAATCTTAAATCTATACTGCTATGTGAAAGAAGCTAGTCTGGAAAGGCAACATATTATATGATTCCAATTAAGTTTTATGAAAGACAAAACAATAGTGTTGGTAAACAGATTAGCAGCTCCTCCTGAACCGAAGGGTTCAGAGGAAGAGGGACAGAGCTGAATAGATGAAGAACAGGGCAATTTTTAAAAATTTTTTATTGTTATGTTAATCACCATACATTACATCATTAAAAACAGGGCAATTTTTAAGAAGGTGAAACTATTCCACATGATACTGTAATGGGGCAATACATGACACTCTTCCTTTATAAGCATGCATACAACTCCTCCAGTTCCATCCATGTTGATGCAAATGGTGGATATTCATCCTTTCTGATGGCTGAGTAATATTCCATTGTATATATGGGCCACATCTTCTTTATCCATTCGTCTGTTGAAGGGCATCTCGGCTCCTTCCACAGTTTGGCTATTGTGGACATTGCTGCCATGAATATTGGGGAGCATGAGGCCCTTCTTTTCACTACATCTGTATCTTTGGGGTAAATACCCAGTAGTGCAATTGCTGGGTCATAAGGTAGCTCTATTTTTAACTTTTTGAGGAACATCCACACTGTTTTCCAAAGTGGCTGTACCAACTTGCATTCCCACCAACAGTGAAAGAGGGTTCCCCTTTCTCCACAACCTCTCCAACATTTGTTGTTTCTTGCCTTGTCAATTTTTTGCCATTCTAACTGGTGTAAGGTGGTATTTCAATGTGGTTTTGATTTGAATTTCCCTGATGGCTGATGATGTCGAACATTTTTTCATGTGTCTGTTAGCCATTTGTATGTTTTCTTTGGAGAAGTGTCTGTTCATGTCTTCTGCCCATTTTTTGACTTGATTATTTGTTTTTTGGGTGATGCTGAGTGAAATAAGTCAGGCAGAGAAAGACAATTATCATATGGTTTCACTTATTTGTGGATCATAGGGAATAGCATGGAAGACATTAGGAGAAGGAAGGGAAAAATGAAGGGGGGAATCGGAGGGGTGACAAACCATAAGAGACTATGGACTCTAGGAAACAATCTGAGGGTTTTAGAGGGGAGGGGGTGGGGGATGGGTTAGCCTGGTGATGCGTATTAAGGCGGGCATGTATTGCATGGAGCACTGGGTGTTATACGCAAACAATGAATCATGGAACACTACATCAAAAACTAATGGTGTACTGTATGGTGACTAACATAACATAAGAAAACAAAAAGAATGCATACAACTTTAAGCACAAAGAGTAAAACTTACAAATTAAAAACAAATCACTTAAGACATTGGAAAATCATGGCATGCAAAGCAGGATACAAAAAATATCAGTCTAGCTGCATTACAAATGTATGAAACAATGCCACCAAAGGGCTTGGGATAAAAAGAACCTGACCTAGGTCATTTTGAAAATAAATGGAGTGTCAGTAAGACTGAAGGCAAAAGGAACTGTACAGAAACACTGTTCTCTAGATGGCAGAGTTGTTTCCCTCAGGGGAAAGATTTAAGAATTATGAACCTGAAATTGAACAATTAAATAAATAGATGGAAGATGATAGGAACCAGGTTTCTTATTGTTGGAGTGAGAATTTACAGATAAGCCAGAAAAAAGAGTTTAGAATGATCCAGATAGCAATGGATTAGAGTTGGAGTCATCAGAATGAATTCATATTTTATTTAATATATTTACAGATAGCTAAATATAGAAATATTTATAGATATATGTATACACATGGTTAGTATTCACAAATATCTTACCTTTGTTAGCCGAGTGGGACTAAAACAACGGTTCCCTAAGAGCAATGATTATATCTAGTGGCTAAACACTGGTTTCTAAAGCCATCCCCCACTAAGAGTACTAGGGCTCCTTGGAGAATACTGGTTCTGAGACTGGGGTTGGAAACATACTAGAGAATCTTATAGTGCCAGAAGGTAAGAAGTGCTTAAAAAAAAAAAAAAAAGTCACAGTAATGGAGGTATGTCAAAAATATACAGGAACTAACTGAAACGGGAGGAGTTCCCAGCTACCAAGGCTCAGTTTGGACAACAAAAGAAATCAAAAGAATTTTGCATTATAACTCAAGGTATAAAATAAATATCCATAAGTCTATAGTGATATAAATAAATGACTGAAGACATAAGTTAATGAATGAGGAGAGGATAAACACAACTCCTGTTCAGGAGAATTCCAAATAATTTATGTAGATACTCTGCCTTCAAGGAGGTAGTCTAACTCTTTACCTTTTAAGTATCTTCCTGCACAGAGTAACTTCTTTCCCAAAAGTGCAGACAGAAATGGGAACAAAGTCACTTTATAGTGATCTCACTATAGAAATCTCACAAACACAACCTCAGCTATGTGATTAAGTTCAACTTCAACAGTGATAAGTCATGCTGATAGCATGTACTCTTGATAGTTGGAGATAAAAATGACATTTTATCTCTGTGGTTTTCCTCCCTCAAACATATAGTTCCACTCTAATCATGAGAAAAACATCAGACAAATCCACTTAATGGGCATTCTGGGAAATACTTAACCAATACTCCTCAAAGCTGTCCATGTTCTCAAAACAAGGATAATGTGAGAAACTCACAGACAAAACAAGCCTAAGGAGGTATAATGACTAAATGTAATGAGGTATCTTAGATGGGATCCTGAAAAGAAGGTGAAAAATAAGAAAATGAATCAAGTGTGGACTTTAGTTACAATAATGTATTGATATTGGTTCATTAGTTATGTCAAATGTCACCTGCTAATATAAGATGTTAATAATGGTGGGAGATAAGGTTTGAAATAAGAGGGCTGGTGTTTAAATACTGACTCTTATCACTTCCTGGTTATGTAACTTGGACAAAATACTAACCTCTCTATGCCTCAAATCTCACTTCTGTAAAATGAGGATAATATCAGAAACTTCCTCATATGATTGTTATGAGAATTAAATTAGAAAGCATTCCTAAAACACTTAGGATATTAACTGATACATAGTAAGTATATATATTTGATAAGTAAAAATGAATTTGGTTTCTAGTTTTCTTTTGCTTGTTATTTACATATCATAAAAAGAGTCAAAATAAGCAATCTTGAAAGCTTGTGATCTGGCAGGGACAATAGATTCTAACAGGGAATAGCAAATGTGTCACAAGCTCACAGGATTTCCATGATTTAAATTGTTGAGGGCCTCAGTGAATCTGATATAAACTAGCTAAGGGATCTTGGGAGTTGAAATATTACAGAAAGAGTAAGTCAAGGTGATTACTGGAATTGTGATTAATGTCCCATGTTGTGATAGATTTGATCCTATTCCTAAAAGAATCATCTGCTTGCATTATTGTTGCATTAAAGTCATAAAAACATAATAAAAGAACATGATTTCAGAGTGTTAAGCCAAGAGAAGACCCATGAGGGCCAGGAGCCTTTATTAGATTTGTTTAATTTTAAATGACATTAACTTAAAAAATGCATAATTCCAGTACGAATGTTTCTAATGTTTATAGATTATAATATAATCAGACAACCCAAATTCAAACACAAATAAAATCTTACATTAGAAGCACAATAGATCCAGAGAAAACATAAATTATAAGGTGTGACTTGGGGGTGTGGCTTCAAGGATGCAAGAGGACGGCAGGAGAAAATTGCTCTGATAATAAGGTCATAATATTCAAGATATTTATTTGTATAGCTGAGGTGTAAATTTAATTCCAACCTTCCTTGAAGCCAAATGTAAAGTAAAACACGGTCTGTTTTACAATCCTCATGATCAAGGAATAGAAAAGATACCAGAGACGTAGAAAGAGCAAAACTATTTCAAGCAATAAGCTCTAAGATAAAATTCTCAAAACCAAGGTCATAATTCAACTCAAGAAAATGAATTATTCCAGAGACCAAGATAATATAGTCCAAATTCATGGCTCTTCTCAAACCAAAGATAAAGCTGAAATATTTTAATGGTTTCCCTCTCAATGCACACAAAGTGGGATGAAACGTGTGTGGTACATACTCCACATCACTTGTTCTCACTCACACTGGAGAACGAGCCGAAACGCCAGCGAGAGGAAGTCAGTGCTATACTCTGATCCGTGAGGCCAGAGCAGTTTCCTCAGTGTTGTGTTCTTCACAGCTAGCAGTGGCTCACACATAATATTTTGTATAATAAACAATTTAAAATGTTGTCTAAAAATCAGTCTTGAGTAATACTGAACTAAACTAAGGGGGTGTAGGGGCAAGCATGGAGATCCCTGAGTGTTGCCTAAATTCTCAATTTGTCCAAGGACAAAGCATGGTGGGGAAGTCTGAAGCCACAAAAGCTAAGTATGAGGATATTCATGCCCACGTAGACTCCTTATGGCACTGCCTCCTGCTTGGAGAGACAGCTGGGGACTGTTCTACTGCAGGAGAGATCCAGAAGATCAAGTAGGTCAGATTCTTCAAACATGTAGCTGAAAACAGATCCAGTGAATATTTGGTTCATTACAAACAAACGACCCATCTCTTGCGATGAAGTTAACAGTAGTACCTACCGAGAAAATAATTTACCTAAGGTCACAAATGTAGAAAATGACAGAGGCGCAACTCAAATCCAAGCGGTCTGGCTCCAGAATTGGTGCTTCTGATCACTGCAGGAATACATGTATATCACGTGTAATTGGTAAAATATACACATATTTAGGGGTGTGCTCTAGAAATTTAAATTTTAAACATTGCTTTTAAATATTGATTAATGTGTTTAAGACTATTCATCTAATGAGACTAATGAATTAATGAAAAGAGAGTACTTGATAGTGGTTGGAAGAACAACACTAGGATTGAATTACTCTTCTACACCAATTCAGCTCCTTTGTAAGTATTTATAAAGCACATGTATTCTGTTCAGTAGCACTGATCTCTAAGCTGTGGTTAATACTTGATATTTATAGCACACGTGTACAGATCATGTGTGCTTGTCACTTCACCATCTTTTTAAGGAGGTTGAAACTCAACAATTCCTGAACACACACAGACACACACAGAGACACACACACACCACACACACACACACACACACACACATCAAAACATTAAAATTAAGATTAACTTTGACCTCAGGTTTTTTTGCAACATCTGGTCCTGTCAATGATAATATCTTGTGATTAACATTGAGAGAATTGGCCTTGAGTCACTAACACATGTGTAAGGAGCTGATTTAGTTTCTAAATTACACAGAAATAGCTTGGCATAACATCTGGTTAATGTGCTACTAAAAATGAATTTCATTTTAATAGATTAAAGTTTATATAAGTCTCCTTTGGGAGAAAGAGCAGACAAATTGAATTTTCTCAAATGTAAGAATTATGTGTGATACAAATTTCTGAAAATGGGAACATTTTTATTAAAGTGAGGTATGTATATATTTGACATTCTCAGACATAAAAAATCTAAAATAATGAGTATTTCTTATAGTATCTTTTGTATCAATTTCCTTTTTTTCTTTCAAGAGAACATAGTTTTCTTTCTGTTGTCTCTTTATGTATGCATGTATACCTTTAATTATTTTCAGTGTGTATTATGGGAGAATGGAGGGATCTGCTCCACCTCTATCTCTGATGATGGATTTTGGATGAGATTGCTTCATATGTACAACAGTGACCTATGATTGCTTAAGTCAATCTCATGTTTCCATGAGAGTTTTCCAATTTTCTGTGGCATCTATCTTACAGATGGTTAATTTGAAATACCTTGTGGATGATTAATTTGAGAACTTGAAGACACCTCTTATGCCCTCCTTTCTCTTTTAATTGAGTGTTAAAAGTCTATGGATAGACTTAAGGTGAATAATTACATTATGTGTGTATAAAGGAGGGTACATTTTTCTCTGGAGAGGATTTGTGGCTTTCACAAGATTCTCAAATGATCAAGCATCAGGAAAAGAAATAAGTGTAATGCTTTAGATCAATATTGAATTTCTCAAAAAGTCATTCCAGTAGCGATTAGTTTTCTCAGGGTCAGAACGAAGTTGTTACAGGATCTAAACCCCTCAATTAGTGACTTCAGTTAATTGATCTGTAAAGCCAGTACTTTGGATTACATTTACTTTTAGGGTCTTTTCTAGCTAAAAGAGTCTATGAGTCTTTGGATTCATTACAAAGTAACAAACATTTCTAGCTCATGTGCAGAAATAAAGAAAATATTATCAGATTTAAATTTACCTAACTTATGGCTATTTATTTTAATTTTCTAAAGTTATTATTATTTTTTGAAGTTGTTAATAAGTAATAACTTTGTTTCTAAAGTTACTGTTATTATTTTTAAAGTTATTGTTTCTAATATATGAGCTATTTATTAACATTGTAAACTTTAACACATATTTAGTGATTTTCCATAGGACTATTATTTGCAATTCTATTTATTAATGGAGTTTTGATTAATCCTCAGTTGACTTTTAACTGTTTTAAAGAAATCATTGTGTAGAAGATCTGGTAAATGCTATCTCATATCATTCCTTCTTACCTGAGTCTAATCTATTTTTAAAACAATATGTACACACACACACACATGCACACACGTAGTGTGCATGTGCAAAATGATGGTCCTGTTATATTTATGATTATAAAGAGTGGAAGCTTTCCTAGAATATCTAAGCTCATTAAAAAAAAAGTAGAAACAAAGTGTAGATAAAATTTCAGTGATGTATTCTCCCCCTTCATTCAATCTTTCACAGATCTCTAATAACAACCTATTAAATTGAAGGCATTTTGTAATTTGCATGCTATCTTTTTTAGAATGAGAGCCCAAGCAGCGGAGGGGTAGGGGAAGAGACAGAGGGAGGAGAGAGAATTTCAAGCAGGCTCCACACTCAGTGTGGAGCCCAATGTGGGGCTCAATCTCATGACCCTGAGATCATGACCTGAGCCAAGATCAAAAATTGGATGCTTAACCAACTGAGCTACCCAGGTGTCCCTAATTTGCATGCTATTTGAGAAGAGAAATATTTTCTCTGTCTCTTTTCTCTGTCATTTTCTCCCACCTTTATTTCTTTCTTCACACCTTTATTTAGTTTCATTCTTTATTTAGCTAGAGAAGAGACAATACAAAATAAGATAATATCTCTGACTCCATGAGCCTTATAAGAAAAAGGCTTTTAAAATAGTCTCATATTCACATAACCCTATGTCTTGCCCATAGTTGTGTACCAAAATGTATTTTGACATATTTTATGTATCTGGAACTTTACCTTTATTATTAGAAATTATTGCCAGAAATATTTTGATCTTTTCAGTGGTTCTCTTCCTAACTATTCAATCTGCTTCAAAGTAGTGATTGTCTTCTCCACTAATTTTTAGGACTAAGCAAGTCACAATTTATTTTCTAAAGATTTTATTTAAATTCCAGTTAGTTAACATATGGTGTAATATTAGTTTCAGCTGTACAATATGGTGATTCAGCACTTCCCTACATCACTCGGTGCTCATAGCAGCAAGTGCCCTCCTTAACCCCCATCACCTATCTCACCCATCCTCCCACGCACCTCCTTTCTGGTAACCATCAGTTTATTCTCTATAGTTAAGAGTCTGTTTCTTGGTGTGCCTTGCTCTCTCTTTTATTTTCCCTTTGCATGTTTGGTTTGGTTTTTAAATTCCACATATGAGTGAAATCATATGGTGTTTATCTGTGACTGACTTATTTCCCTTAGCATAATACTCTCTAGTTACATCCATGTCATTGAAAATGACAAGATTTCATTCTTTTTTATGGCTGAGTAAATATATTAAAAATTCAATACCAAGCATGTTGGGCATCAATCAATTACAAAAAAAATTCATAATTGAATTTTATAGCAACCATGTTAAGTTTGGAAGGTCAAGACCACAATCACGTTGGCGTTTTTGTCTGTATCTTGCCCCAAGTAATATCCATTTATAATAAAAACTTTGGTTTTCTTTTGTTGACTGATGATGCCAAGCTCTTTCACATATCAGGACCTTTGCATGGTCACATTCCTTCTCCCCTAAAGACTCTACAATTAGGAATATTTACTGGCTTCTCAATTAGAAATATTTACTGCCTAACTCTTACTCATATTAGATCTCAGCTCTAAATTTCATTTCCTCAAAGATGTCCATCTCTGATCACTCCACTATAATATTGTCATATAACTATATTTCTTTTAGCATGTCATATTTTTCTTTCAAGTATTTTAACTAGGTATATTATTGTAATATATACAACAAATTACATAACAGCAGGTTCCAACCAACAGAACTGATGCTACTTTTATGCTTGATTCCAGGAATGCTCCATTGGAAGAGTTATTAACCATTTAGTGTCTGGATAATAGTAAGTTCAGGACAATTCAGAGGAATGGGTCAAGATAACCTAGGAAATGATTATTTACCAAGTGATACAGAAGCATTTCAATATTTAAGCATTCTTAACGCTATACTGGCACATACAGTTATATATCAGTCTTCTTTGTCACAGTCTTCATTGTCTCCCTGTGTTATTCTTTATTGCTCATCATTCTCTCTAGATAATATTCTCCATCACCATAAACACTGCCTCTGTTTCAATATCCATTTAAAATATAATAACTAGAGATGACTAATGAATAAATAGATGACTGATACTGATGCTTGACTCCACTACATATTCTATTAAGAGCAAAAAAGATTCTATACTTCCTTCCAAAGCACCTAGAATTATTGTTTCCCAATTTGTATTTAGAAAGCCTAGTCTTTATAAGTAGGGACATTCTACCTAGTTGAGAACTTGGGAGAGCTTGAATTCACTCCCATAACAGAATGAAGAATGCTTCTCTAGGAGCTATTATGGTTCATCATGAAACTAACCTGACAGACAATGGCTACACTTCCTTCTTCCAAGCACAGGAATGGATGGTTTATTAATACTATAAAAAATCTTGCTGAGGAGCTAGGGATAAAATACATAACAAAATTGTATAGATGTTACAATTACTAAGTCAGTGTTGAGTATGTTCTATAGGTGCTTTAATTGAGCATGATTGAGGGTAATTTTCTTTTTTGTTGTTTTTTTATTTAAATTCAATTAATTAACATATAGTGTATCATTAGTTTTGAGGTAGAGTTTAGTGATTCATCAGTTGCATTATAACACCCAGTGCTCATTACATCATGTGCCCTCCTTAATGCCCATCACCCAGTTACCCCGTTGCCCCACCCACCTCCCCTTCAGCAACCCTCAGTTTATTTCCTATAGTTAAGAGTCTTTTATGGCTTGTCTCCCTCTCTGATTTTGTCTTATTTTATTTTTACCTCCCTTCCCCTATGATCATCTGTTTTGTTTCTTAAATTCCACATGTGAGTGAAATCATATATTTGTCTTTTTCTGACTGACTTATTTCACTTAGCATAATACCCTCTAGTTCTATCCATGTCATTGCAAATGGCAAGATTTCAAATTTTTGATGGCTGAGTAATATTCCATTGCATATATATGCCACATCTTCTCTGTTTGAGCAAATCCTTCTGCCATTTGAAGGCTGAACAGAGACAATTTTTGAATGTGTCACTAACATTCTAATAGGTGCATTGATGTTTGTCCCCAAAATCCTTTATTTGCTTAACAAAAAGAATTGTCTCAAAGTCAACAGGTAATAAAATTACTCCATATTAGCTTTTCAAATTCCCCATTATCCTAGAAGTGTCTTCATATGAATTCATTTTTAATAACTCTAGGGATTTTAATACATTCTTCTGCCTTGTTGATCAGTATGACTTATTATTTACTACAAGATCTAGCAATCAAAATAGAACACAAAACCCTATAAATTATCTGGAGCCTCAGAAATATGAGGACATCTGGCAGAAATGGGTAAGAAAACCTTGTGAACCTTATGCTAGTATTCAATGTCTTTTGTAATTCTACGTAAGTCTACATTCAATGTCTTACATACGAAGTCTCTGTTGTGTACTCAATATGTTTTTTAAGGAAAATATGCACAATGTTTATTTTATGCAAGTCATATTTCAAGCAATTAAATATATTGTTACCTTTAAAACAGCTTTTAATTTGAAACTTTTTCATTTAAAAAAATTAAGTTTCTCTCTCCCTCTCTCTCTGCCCCTCCCTGTGCTCACTCTCTCTCTAACATAAATAAATAAATCTTTTAAAAAATTAAAGTGAGTATTCCAATTTTTACTTTCTCCATGTGTTTCATAGAGGCTAAGGAAGCTTTATAGCTAGTAAATTAAAAAACACAATGATAACCCAATTCTTAATGATTCCAAAGCCCATCCTCATTCCCCTGTACTCCTTCATCCCTTTAGGCCATAATGTTATCTTGTCAAGGGGGCCTATTCTGTTACCTAGTAGATGTTGCAACCTTCCCTTCCTTTATCCTCTCTCTCCAAACTGCCTAAATACCATTACTCTTCCTTTTTAATTTTTTTTACTTTTACTATTTTTTAAAGATTTATTTATTTCAGAGAGGGGAGGGGCAGCAGGAGAGGGAGAGAGAGAATCTTAAGCAGACTCCCCTCTTAGTGCGGAGCCCGACATGGGGCTCAATCTCACAACCCTGAGATCATGACCTAACCTGAAACCAAGAGTTGGACTCAACTGACTGAGCCATACAGGTGCCCCTACTCTTCCTTTTTTAATGTAACATTTAACTTTCTGATATACTATATAATTATGTTTTTTGAGATTTCTTTATTTATTTGTTTACTAAGCACAGCCTATTCCACCCTCTTGAATATAAGCTAGATCAAGAGAGGAATCATGTCTCTTTTGTTCACTTACATATCATAAACATTTAGAACATAGAAGGACTTCTATAAATATTTAGTTGAATGAATATATGATTGTTACACTGTAATATGCCACAGAAGATAATTGTAAGGTTTTAGATCCTGTAGTAAACATTGTTACCAAAACACCTCAATGGAATTTAGTTAGTGCTCAATAAATAATACATAAAACAATAATAGTACTAATATTAGTATAAAGATATATGGTCTTATTTTTTTGGTAATCAGACATGTTACCAATTTATTTGATATCTAGCTATCTTGTTTCCCAGATATAAAACTTTCCTCAAATCTTGGAGTCATTTTCTGTAATATTGTTGACATTTTTTATATTTCTTCTTTTTTTAATTTAATTTAATTTATTTTTTTATTATGTTATGTTAGTCGCTATACAGTATATCATTAGTTTTTGATGTAGTGTTCCATGATTCATTGTTTGCATATAACACCCAGTGCTCCATGCAATACATGCCCTACTTAATACACTTTTATTCTATTTGTTCTATCAACTTGTTACATCAGTTACCAAGACAAGTGTGTTAAAAGCTGTTACTATGTGAATTTGTCCATTTATCCTTCTAGTTTTGGAGTCAACTTTTAATTGTTAAACAGGTAACTTCCAAAATATATTTGTTAATGATGCATATGTTATACTTGCATTTTCACATATACCTCAGTATAAACATTAAGATTAAAAGAAATTTAATGGAACCAGTTGCAATCAAGAATTATTTACTCAAATAAGGATGTGTGCACATATGATAAAGTACAAATTTCTTCAGTGGGGAAGCTAGAGTTGGAGAAGTTGTGGAATCTGGCTTAAGATCCCTGAATCCTAATGTGCATATTTAAAAAGATTAATAAGTTAAAATGAATATTTAATAAATAAATTGAGTTAAGTATTTATTTAATATAGTACATTTACTGGGTGTACAAGGAAATATCAAAATGAAGAAATTACACTCTTATTCTAAAAATACATTTCAAGGAAGCTTGCAGGAGCCTGAGTTCTGGTTCTGGTTCTACCCCCAAGCACATAAACCTGAAAATGATGTTAATTCTCAAAGTTTTCATCATCCCTCACCCATAAAAAAGGAATAACAATGCTATTCTATCAATATGATGGGCAATGCTGATATTGAGAAGTTAGATCAAGTTAGAGCTTGTAAGTATAACACAATTGACAAACATAAAATATTTTACCAATGCAAAAATTTTTAAAACTTATTTAAACCATTAAAAACATTTACCCAGAAAATCCCACTAATTTGAAGGGATATATGCACCCCTCTGCTTATTGCAGCATTATTTACAATAGCCAAACTATGGAAGCAGTATAAGTGTCCATTGATAGATGAATGTATAAAGAAATGTGATACACATACAATGGAATATTATTCAGCCATAAAAAAGAATGAAATCTTGCCACTTGCAACAACATGAACAGAACTAGAGAGTAAAATGCTAAGTGAAACAAGTCTGTCAGAGAAAGACAAATACCATATGATTTCACTCATATGTGAAATTTATGAAACAAAACAAATGAGCAAAGAAAAAAAGAGAGACAAACCATGAAACAGACTCTTAACTCTAGAGAATAAACTGAGGCAAGATAATCTATGGTTTTAGAATCAGAAAAACTTCTCTGAGGTGATGGAAATGTTCTATAATCTGGTTGCATTAGTGCTTTTGTCAAATATAAAGCTGTCTCAAATTGAGACATTTTTTGTATTTTGTATGTAAGTCAGAATTTCATAAAGTATGTTTCAATAAGGCGTGTTTCTTCAAAAATAGGTAAAATAGATAAACCATTGAAAAATTAGAAAAAAAAACAAAAAAATGAAATTAGAAACAAAATGTGAGATTCAGCAGAAAAATAGTCTTTCATCTACTTGTTTACTTTAAATTTACTTTTTAAATGTTTAATAATGAACTCTAGAGTAAACGTCTTTGCTTTATAGGATCTGAATATAATCTTTTTCTATATTTGGCAAAGGCCTTTTAATGTTATTGTATATAGAACTTAAAATACACATAATTCACAATATGATTGTTTGGGGCTTATACCACTCTCTGCAAAGCTTGATCACAATCTGTGTTCCCATAGGACTTAAAAATTGACACACAATAAACTGCTCTGTTTGCCCTTGGAATAATCTTCTTGAGTTTAGATCAGTGATTTTGGCTTCGGTAAAAATTCTTTATAATTATATCCCCCATTTCTTAGCCCTATTGCTTCCCCCACAGACTTCTGGAAAGACTGATTTCCACTGAATTGCTTCATCCGGTTTTGCTCTTTTCTTACAGTTAGAAAGGTTACATACCTGGAATAAGAGCTCTCAAATAGGGTCGAAATGTTTATCCAGTTAGTCTTAACAGTTACATCAATTTTATCTACTGCAGTCCCCACAGCACTTAATTTATTTGTGTATCATGATCTGGAATTTACAACCAGAAAATTAACAAAGAAACTCCTTCATATTGAATTTGTTTTACTGATCATGAGAAAAAATCATTTTTTGTTTAATCTGGCAGTTTAGTAGATTAAACACTGCAAGGAGACTCTAGAAATTTTATTGTTCTTCATCCTTTCATCATCCTTTATTCACTCATTCATCCATCCTTTACTTCACTAGGTTTTCCATTTATCACCCTAGATTACTTGCCAGTAATCAACCCCAGCTACATGCTATCCCACCCATTAATCCTTCATCTTCTATGTACTTACCATAGTGTAACTATGCACTTACCAATCCATCCATCATCCATCCTTTATCCATCCATTCAGCCACCTAACTCAGCATCTACCTAGCCACCCAACACTATAAAAACTGATTGTGAGTTTGGCATTAAGCTATGTTAGATAGTTCAGGAAGAGGAAAGAACTTCATAAAAATAATCTCAGACAAGAGAGGAGATGAAGCTTATGAGTTATTACATTTTTTTTAAAGTTGTGACTTTCAGATAACTTTTTGATGTTCATCTTTTCATCTCTATTTACTCCAGTCATGAATATTCAGAGCAATGTGATTACACAGATAAGCAATTACCTGTGAAATTTGAGGGAAATACAGACACCCTGGCTCTAACCCAACCTTTCTGTTATAGAATATCCAGCAACTTAGCCTCAGGATCATATATTTTGATCACTCCACATCAATTTAGGTGCATAACCAACATTCAGAATCCCTGGCTTCAGAGAAATCTACAGTGTGGTTGTCATTCAATGGTATGTTTCCATAACTCACCTCAGGAGAACATGGTTATATATATTAATCAGGCTTATCATACAAAGTAAATCTCACATTGTGCAAAGATATACAAAAATCAATATAAATGAACATATTTAAAGTGTGTGTCATTACAGTTGTTAAAAAAAAACCCTACACATGTTAATGGAAGGAGAAACAGCATGTTTTATAACAGACATATTTAACAAGAAAAAAGAAAAGATTAGATTTCTTTATACTTTATTCTCCTTACAGTTTTATAGGAAACTCCTTCTCCATCTTCCAGGGGGAAATAATACTGAAGATATGTTTCTGGATTCTCTTGTCACAGCTCATTAAGGCAGGAGGGGTGTTTTTGTGAGTGGTGGGTTGAGAGTCTAAAATTTATTGATCTTTTTTTTTCCCCATCTCTCTATTCAGCAAAGTTAAGGTAAAGTCATCTGTTGCCTGGTGATTTCTTTATTCTTCTTTTGAAACTTTCCCCTGTGTAATAAACATTCCTCCCCAATCTCTTTATGATAAGCACAGTTGATTTACAGCCTAAAGCTTGCTTTCTAGAAGCATTTGTAGAACCTTTCTGTCTTGCTTTCAGGATTTTATGAAAACTGGACTGTAACTTGCTCTGTAGCTAGTCTATAATCTGTCCTTCAAACCTAATTCTCATATGCAAATATAGATTTAGGATACAAAGAGAAGAAATTGAGAAATAAATATGATATAAAACTTCTATGGCCTAATATTCACTGCTGGTAAGTCTGGAAAGTTAGCTAAGGGTATGGTTCATGGAGAACTTTGTATGTCATGATAAAGAGGCTGGGCTTAATCCTATAAGGTTTGGGGAGATATGAGGGATTTGAGAGAGGAAGAAATGAGCCCATCTGCATTTTGGACAGACAACTATTCAACCTACAGTATGGAAGATATTATTCATGCTATTCAAGTACAGGGTGGAGGAGAAGGCTGAGACAGGGGGAGCTGTGTAGTGGGTCCTACAATGATTTGGAGGAGATGATAAAGTCTGGAAGGGAACAGTGGCTGTGGGAAAGCCGAAGAATATTTAGAATGAGATATTTATTTTAATTTTGTGTCACCATAAATACATGTGCAATCACTATTGGAATGTCTCTTACATCTCCTGCTTCTGATTTCCAGAATTAGACAAGATCATCTACTTCAATGTTTTGGGGTTTCCCTATTAGTAAAACAGCAGGGAGAAAGATGTGGAAGGGATCCACTTTGACATCTGAATATGTTGCTAAATCTCTGAAACTGGCAAATAGGAGTCTATTCTGAGAAATACGCTTCTTGCCGGTAGCATCTGGCAGCTCATTCTGAGAAGTTTTCCAGGTTGCAAAGGATTTAGGATTTCACTGCAAAGATTTCAGGGGAAAGAATCTGCCTTTGATGCTTCCACATCATTGCCCTGAATCAGAAATTTGCATGGATGCCGTTATGAGCATATAAATCTCATTTAAGATGCTCTACCCATATCAAATTTCAATTAAACTCAGAAAGCTACTAAGACTCATGAGTGGTAAAGTTTAAGGTCTTTAGCCTGTCATATAAGGGTCCCAATATCTTTTCAACTCCCGCCAGGCCGCCACTGATACCTCGTGCCTTTGTCTTATCCAAACTCTCTGTGTGGTCATGACTCTGTGCACTTGTTCATGCGATGACCTCTGCCCTAGTTTCCCCATCCTCCGTTCCTACACCTGGCTGACTCCTTCTCCTTCTAAATTCACTTCAAAGTTTAATTTCTCTTTGAAATATTTCTTATACTCTTCAACCATTTCAACCCCCTCACACTATCCCACAATCTATGCAGTTTTCCAACTCTACACTTTTCCAGCTTATTCTGAGAATTTTACAAATTTTAGTGCACGCATGATCAGCAAATCAGCATTTAAGTTTACTTAAGAGAGGCTCAAAAAAGAAACCAGATTATTACAGCAAAAACTCCTGTGTATATAATCAAAATTAGAGCTTCCATCTGTTATTCCCAGAAAAATATGTTATAAGCCGGTGATAAGAAAAAATGTAATCTTTCAGATCTTTTCTCAGGCAGCAATTGGCAACAACCAAGTTAATGAATTGCATTTAGTTTTTGTCCTCAAGATCCATTTCTCTTCTTTAATAAAGAGGCTTATGTAAAACTTTTCTGGGACAAAATATCCCAGTGACAATCTCATTTGAGAAAAGCTATAAGGACCTTGCTTTTTGGTAGCCTGCTACATACTAGAGAACATCAGTTGGGTCCCCTCTTGAATGGGCTGAAGAGGCTTTTGCTTTTACAAGGTTTAAATAAATAAAACAAATGTTTTACCTCAGGTGAAATGATTGAACTGCTCTCCACTGACCTACAAGGGCAGCTGTGTAGCTAGAGGAAAAATTGGCCTGGAATATAGTTCCACATAACACAAAGATTGAAAAGTACAAGGTTCTGAGTTAAAAAGGTGCAACATTTTCTTGAAAGGGAAAGAATAATATTTTTAGACTCTGATAAAGTAATCTAAAATTTCCTTGAGAAATACAGCATTTTTGAAAAGTGGATAGCAGTTCATTAATAGTGAAGAAAGAAAGTGAATTTCAAACATAAGGCTTAATAGAATGTCTTGCATATGAGTAGTAAAATAATGTCTAAATGCATATACCCATATACTCTCACTGAGCTTATGAGCCTGTCAACTAACATTGAAGAGCATATGTTGATCAAACCCCTTACAAATAGGGAAATTGGGGCCCAGTCAGTTTTACTATCTCATTTTCCAAATAATCACAAGAACTAGAATGGAATTCAAACAACACAATCAGTTACATTTTTCAGAAATGATAAAAATTGATAAAATATTCAGAAGAAAATGCCACACACACATACACACACCTACATATATAAAATAAATTGTAAATACATTATTTGAGAACCTCAATATTTTTCTATATTTAAAGTTGTAATTTTTTTAAATTACTTTTTTTCTGTCTCTTAGCAGGTAGCACAGGTCGGCTCCCTCCCTCAGTGGCATTTCTTTGCTGTAGTATATTGATCGCCTGGTGGAAGGGAAGCTCTCTTATCACGAAAGTGTCTGACAATATATAGAAAGAGAATATTTGCACATCAGAAATACATTCACAACAGCACCTGATTATTATCAGCTTCACTAAAATTCCATACTTCTAGTTGTTGATACGTGATAGAAAATGTGGGATATACACAAACTGTCAAGTGGAGTAAAGGACAGATTAATCAATGCCAAAGAAGAATGAAAAGGTATTGGTGGTTATAGTTTCAGACTGATTTTGCCTTTTAATTGCTGCCTAGATGGCAGGAGTTCCGGGCATTAACATGATTTTAATAATCTCCTTAAATACTCAACATCTCTCTCCCACCTTTTACCTCCTGCCTTTAACTGTACCACTAACAACTGAGTGCCTTCTCATTTCTGCTGAAAATGCAAACACTCCTGGGAATGCAAACCAGGTACATGACTCACTTAAATTCTCCTTCCTAAGGGGATTTGAGAAACTGAGCATAAAGAACGAAGAAGTTAGACACAGAGGATAGAAAATAAAACACAAAAACAGGAAGAAGAAGGAGCAAAGGGGTGCAAGGAGGATGAGAAGAAAAGTAAAATGATGAAGGCAGGGATGAATCACTGTCACTATCTATACATGGAAGCCTGTGCGTATCTACTTTTCTGTGCGTATCTACTTCATCAGTTTTTGCTGAGAAAGAGATAAGGATTTTCTAACAGAACTTGAAAGGGGAGAATGGCTTGATTATAGTGCACCAATTTCTAATCACCAAAATTAAAATAATGGTGGGGATAATCCTTTTAATATTCTGCATTGGCAGAATGAGTCTCATGTTAGTTGCAGTGGGATTTATAAATTTCATTCCCATGAATTATTAATTTGGGTTCACTGATTTGGATTATGTCTTTATAATTTTACCTCCTACACTATTGTCTGATACTTAGAAGACATTACAAACCATAATTCTTTGAATTGATGAATTAATTTTATTACCAAATTCCTTAAAAGTGAGAGAGGAACCCCCTTTTCCAGAATGCTAAACTGAGTGCACACTTTAAATAAATAGACATACAGAGCAAATGATTCAGTTATAACGAACACATTGCTGTGCATTTCTAGGTTATGCAGAACCAGTATACGAAGCACTTAGACTTTAGTAAACAAAATTGGGGACATAAATATTCCCCAAGGTTTTATGAATAAAGAAACATATAGATCATTCTTAAAAGTGCAGGGAAGGCTAGATTATTTTTTCTTTCTTTTTTTTAAAAATTTTATTATGTTATGTTAGTCACCATACAATACATCATTGGTTTTTGATGTGGTGATCCACGATCCATTGTTTTCGTATAACACCCAGTGCTCCATGCAATACGTGCCCTCCTTAATACCCATCACTGGGCTAACCAATTCCCCCCTCCCCCCTCCCCTCTAAAACCCCGTTTGTTCCTCAGAGTCCATAGTCTCTCATGGTTCATCTCTCCCTCCAATTCCCCCCCCATTTTTCCCTTCCTTCTCCTAATGTCCTCCATGTTATTCCTTATGTTCCACAAATAAGTGAAACCATATGATAATTGACTTTCTCTGCTTGACTTATTTCACTTAGCATAATCTCCAGTCCCATCCATGTTGATGTAAAAGTTGGGTATTCATCTTTTCTGATGGCTGAGTAATATTCCATTGTATATATGGACCACATCTTCTTTATTCATTCATCAGTTGAAGGGCATCTCGGCTCCTTCCACAGTTTGGCTATTGCGGACATTGCTGCTATAAACATTGGGGTGCATATGGCCCTTCTTTTCACTACATCTGTGTTTTGGGGGTAAATACCCAGTAGTGCAATTGCTGGATCATAAGGTAGCTCTATTTTTAAATTTTTGAGGAACCTCCACACTGTTTTCCAAAGTGGTGTACCAACTTGCATTCCCACCAACAGTGTAAGAGGGTTCCCCTTTCTCCACAACCTCTGCATTTGTAAGATCTGTGAGTACCAATAGCCTCCATATTTAACAACAACATTTGTTGTTTCTTTCCCTGTCCATTTTTGCCATTCTAACTGGTGTAAGGTGGTATCTCAGTGTGGTTTTTATTTGGATTTCCCTGATGGCTAATGATGATGAACATTTTTTCATGTGTCTGTTAGCCATTTGTATGTCTTCTTTTGAGAAGTGTCTTTTCATATCTTCTGCCCACTTTTTGACTTATTTGTTTTTTGGGTGTTGAGTTTGAGAAGTTCTTTATAGATTTTGGATACCAGCCCTTTATCTGTAGTGTCATTTGCAAATATCTTCTCCCATTCTGTGGGTTGCCTCTTTGTTTTGTTGACTGTTTCCTTTGCTGTGCAGAAGCTTTCATCTTGATGAAGTCCCAAAAGTTCATTTTTGCTTTTGTTTCACTAGCTTTTGGAGCTGTATCTTGAAAGAAGTTGCTGTGGCCGATGTCAAAGAGGTTACTGCCTATGTTCTCCTCTAGGATTTTGATGGATTCCTGTCTCACATTGAGGTCTTTCATCCACTTTGAGTTTATCTTTGTGAATGGTGTTAGAGAATGGTCGAGTTTCATTCTTCTGCATGTGGCTGTCCAATTTTCCCAGCACCATTTATTGAAGAGACTGTCTTTTTTCCATTGCATGTTTTTTCCTGCTTTGTCAAAGATTATTTGACCATAGAGTTGAGGGTCCATATCTGGGTTCTCTATTCTGTTCCATTGGTCTGTATGTCTGTTTTTGTGCCAGTACCATGCTGTCTTGGTGATCACAGCTTTGTAATATAGCTTGAAATTGGGCAACGTGATGCCCCCAGCTTTGTTTTTCTTTTTCAACATTTCCTTGGTGATTCGGGATCTTTTCTGATTCCATACAAATTTTAGGATTGTTTGTTCCAGCACTTTGAAAAATGTCATTGGATAGATTATTTTTTTTAAATGTCATGTTAGGTGAAATGCTCTCACTGAAAAGACATTTTTATGAGTGTGATAATTCATTAATTAAACAAAATTTTTACTTTACAAATTTAATTTAGATTTATACAAAAGTTTTACATCTCACATCTTGAAGTTCTTATCTGTGAACAAAGCACAAGGTATTAGTATTAATTTTTTTACATTCTAATTTTTTAATTAGTTCTCAGTAATAAATCTATTGATTTCTTCAAAAACAAAAGTCCAGAAAAGCCTCTTATCAAAAAACAAAATCGGTGGCATCCAGACAGAAGGGAATTGAGTTTCTATTTTTCAGCCTTCATTGGATGAAACCAACTGGAGCCATTCAGTGATTAGCAAATCCCTCAGATGGTCCACTAGAATCATCTATTATGTCTGAGCATAGGCATAGAAATATAAATATGGAGGCTATTGGTACTCACAGATCTTACATGTTTGGGTAGGGTGCAATATGTATCTAAAATAAATAATTAAAACCATGTAGTTTAATATATATGCATATATATGTATATACATATGTATATGTATATGCACACACATATAATATATACACAAAATAAATGTATACACATGTAGTTTTAGTTACATATATAATGTATACACACATATACAAAATGAAAATCATATTCATATTAAAAACAATGAATTAGATCTATAATTATTACACTGTTTTACATTATCATGTGAGAAATTCAAGTAGCACACAAACATGGGGTTTTGATTCCATTTTTGAAAACAACCATGCAAAGTGTATATGTACATGTGTTTGGCTACATGAAATTTCAGAAATGAGGAAAAGCATATACTAGTTTGTTAAATATCATACTCTTATATTGCATGAATATCTAGAAAATAAAACTCTATCTGTACTTAAAATTCAAATTGAGATGCATAAAGATTCAGCAAGCATATATTTATTTTTTTAATTTTATTTTATTATGTTATGTTAGTCACCATACAGTACATCATTAGTTTTTTTTATTTTATTATGTTATGTTAATCACCATACATTACATCATTAGTATTTTTTGTATTTATAATATTTTATTTCTTAAGTTGGAACAGTAGTTTCAATGATATTTTTTATTTATTTATTTTTTATTATTATGTTCTGTTCATCACCATACATTACATCATTAGTTTTTGATGTAGTGTTCTATGATTCATTGTTTGCGTATAATACCCAGTGCTCCATTCAATACGTGCCCTCCTTAATACCCATCACCAGGCTAACCCATCCCCCCACTCCCTTCCCCTCTAGAACCCTCAGTTTGTTTCTCAGAGTCCATAGTCTCTCATGGTTCGTCTCCCCCTCCGATTCCCGCCCTTCATTCTTCCCTTCCTGCTATCTTCTTCTTCTTCTTCTTTTTTTTTTTTTTTTAGCATATAATGTATTATTTGTTTCAGAGGTACAGGTCTGTGATTCAACAGTCTTACACAATTCACAGTGCTCACC
The DNA here is from genome assembly GCF_004348235.1 of Phoca vitulina. NCBI lineage: Eukaryota > Metazoa > Chordata > Mammalia > Carnivora > Phocidae > Phoca > Phoca vitulina. The sequence goes on along the minus strand of NW_022589719.1, from coordinate 5,694,005 downwards.
ATGGCACATACCCTCCCCAATGTCCTTCACCCAGCCACCCCATCCCTCCCACCCCCCCACCACTCCAGCAACCCTCAGTTTGTTTCCTGAGATTAAGAATTCCTCATATCAGTGAGGTCATATGATACATGTCTTTCCCTGATTGACTTATTTCGCTCAGCATGATACCCTCCAGTTCCATCCACGTCTTTGCAAATGGTAAGATTTCATTCCTTTTCATGGCTGCATAATATTCCATTGTATATGTATACCACATCTTCTTTATCCATTCATCTGTAGTTGGACATCTTGACTCTCCATAGTTTGGCTGTTGTGGACATTGCTGCTATAAACATCAGGGTGCACATACTCCTTCGGATCCCTACATTTGTATCTTTGGGGTAAATACCCAGTAGTGCAATTGCTGGATCATATGGTAGCTCTATTTTCGACTTTTTGAGGAACCTCCATACTGTTTTCCAGAGTGGCTGCACCAGCTTGCATTCCCACCAACAGTGTGGGAGGGTTCCCCTTTCTCCGCATCCCCGCCAACATCTGTCGTTTCCTGACTTGTTAGTTTTAGCCATTCTGAGCATCATTAGTTTTTAATGTAGTGTTCCATGATTCATTGTTTTCGTATAACACCCAGTGCTCCATGCAGTACGTACCCTCCTTAATACCCATCAACAGGCTATATTTAAAGACTAGAAGGCATAATATGCAAATGGAAACCTCTACTTGATTAGCTTATGTGATTATAGGTAACTTTATTCATCAATTTATTATGTTACTTTTTGTTATTTACAGATTTATGTCATTTTAATAGTTTAACATATCAATATAGTTACAAAATAATCTCTCTATATTATTTCAATACAGACTTCAAACTTAAATGTAAATATGAAAACAGAATTAAAGACAATGCATTATATCAATGTAAAATACTATTAAAATTGCTGCTAGTAACGCATAAAAAGATGAAACAAATAAGGAGTTGAGACCTGAATGGGTTCTTCTGTTGTTTCGCTATTTATATTTAGGACCTGTTCCCTCATCTAAACTGAAAGCTGACTCTGTCAGATTTTTTTTGGGTTCCCACTGTCTGAAAGCCCTACTTGAAATTGGTATTCAGTGAATACTTGTTACTAAAGATGATTCCCGTGCTGAGTGACTCAGAATTCGGGACCTTGAAGTGACAGTGTTTATTACCTCATCTTAACAACAACTGCAAATCATAAAGAGTTATTTTGAAAACACATCTGAAATCTCCACTAGCTTGGTCTTCATAGAACTTCTTAAGAACATAAAAGAGAAAACTTTTCATAAATAAAATGCAATGATATTAAGACATGTCATTCCTCTGATGTCTTGGGCTTTCTTGGAAACCCACAGCAGATTCTTTAAAAAATCTACTGCATTGTACTCTCCCAAGATACTGTATTTCCGAGGAGTAGACTAAATGCCCCTATTATGGTAGTTCATATCTCTGCCCCTTTCACTAGATTAGCAGCCTTTATTTTTAAGAACTACATTTCCTTCATTTTTTTAAATTATTTTTTAAGTTCTTATGGATGTCTTTAGTGAAAAGGACGAATTAGGTATTCAACAAGTATTTGTTGAATGAATTAAATACACAACGGAAGGGTTGTAACCTCAGTCTGAAGACCTTATATCTAAAATGCCAAATATAGCTCTCTTTTTTGGTGCCTCGGATGTGGTAGGCTGTTTTCAGATGAAGCTGAACATCTCTTTCCCAGATACTGGCTGCCAGAAACTCATTGAAATGGTTGATGGATGAAAACTTTGTACCTTGTATGAGAAGCGTATGGCCACAAAAGTTGCTACTGATGCTCTGGGTGAAGAATGGAAGGGTTAAATGGTCTGAATCAGTGGTGGCAATGACAAACAAGGCTTCCCCATGAAGCAGGGTGTCTTGACCTCGGATGTCTCCACCTGCTGCTGAGTAAGGGGCATTCCTGATACAGACCAAGGAGGACTGGAGAAAGAAAGCACAAATCTGTTCAAGGTTGCATTGTGGATGCCAATCTCAGTGTTTTCAACTTGGTCATTGTGGGAAAAAAAAAGGAGGGGGAAGGATAATCTTGGACTTACTGATACTACTGTGCCTCATTGCCTGGGGCCCAAAAGAGCTAGCAGAACCCACAAACTTTTCAATCTCTCTAAAGATGATGTCCACCAGTATGTTGTGAGAATGCCACTAAACAAAGAAGAAATCTGGAAACAAAGTGCCCAAGATTCAGCATCTCATATCTCCATGTGTCCTCCAAGACAAATGTCAGCATACTGCTCTGAAGAAACAGTGTCTTAAGAAAAATAGGAAGAGCCTGCAGAATATGCTAAACTTTTGGCCAAGAGAATGAAAGAGGTGAAAGGAAAAATGCCACGAACTGATTGCCAAGAGACGGAGGCTGTCCTCTCTGAGATCTTCTACCTCTGTCTGAGGCCAAAAATGAGATTTTCTAAAAGTAACAAATAAATATGATCAGACATCAATAAAATAAAATAAAATGCCAAATGTAGTCACACATATTCATACCACTGGCTACTCAGTATGGAATGTACTCGATTGTTTCCCCAATCCAGATGCATTCCAAATATTACCACTTAACAGAAATACTAGAACATTTTTCTCTAAATATAACATTTTAGAGATAAAAATATTAACCAAAATGTTTTACATGTGTCCATATGCTGAATATATTTTAACCTTCTTCTTGACATTTAGATCTCTATTATGAAAGTGAATTAATATACTAGACACAAATGATATTTTTGCTCCTCATTTAAGTGGCCCCAGATGTATATAATGTATATAAACAATTGTAAAGAGATATTTACCTATATGTACAATTTGGCATTATAGAATATTTAAAATTTTATACTCAGGAGTCACCATTTTTGCAATGACTTATTTTAGATAAAACAAAGTTATATTAGTGCCTAAATGCATCTCTTCTCAGTGGATGCCAATGAATAAAGAGTTCCCACAATCCCATCATACTTAATTTATGTATGAAGTTCCCCATAACCCAGTTCTGATGTGCTCTCAGGGCTCAACATCTACTCATCACAAAATCCTTTTCCATAAATCAGGGTTACAAGATTGATTAGATTAACTGTTTGCTACTCCCACCACCAAGCAACTGTCTAGTTTACAAACAATGATTCCATTTGGTCGTTTTAAGTCATAAGTCTATGACTGTGCATATCTTCCGTAAATATCTTATGGAAAAATAATTTCTATCCAATTACTTGCATAACATTCATATAAATCACATTGTTCAAAATAAAATCATTTAACTGTTTGGCTCTTGTAGATGCCACATCGATTGCCTATTTATTGTGTGTTTCACCTGTTTGTTCTGTTATTATTAAATTGCAGACATATGTTTTGATGAGTGCATGTTCTTGTGTTCACAGCTATGTTCTAATAAGATTTTAATAATGCTCTACTACCCTAGCACATTCTTATCATATTTATGTGTAGTTATCCCATTTTAAAATTAAAATTGGCAGTGCTTTTAGTATTGATATGGTTTTTATGTCCAGAGGGGATCTTCTATACTATGTGGTCCAGTCACCTTCCTTTAACTAAAATACAATAATTGAAATTGAAGCGGGATCTTGAGTCTGATGCCTTAGACAATTCAGACATCCAAAATATATAAAGAATGTATACAACTCACCACCAAAGCCCCAAAGAATCCAATTAGAAAATGGGCAGAGAAGCTGAGTAGATATTTTTCCAAAGAAGATATATAGATGCCCAACAGTTACATGTAAACACACTCAACATCACTAACCATCAGGAAAATGCAATCAAACCACAGTGGGATCTCACCTTATACCTGTCAGAATGGCTAGTATCAGAAAGACAAAAAAATAACAAATATTGCCAAGGATGTGAGGGAAAGGAACCCTTGTGCACTATTGGTGGAAATGTAAATCGATACAGTCACTGTGGAAAACAGTGTGAGGGATCCTCAAAAAATTAATAGCATAAATACCATGTGATCCAATAATTCCACTACTGAGTATTTACCCAAAGAAAATGAGAACACTAATTCAAAAAGATATATATGTACCGCTATGCTCATTGCAGCGTTTACAATAGCCAAGATATTGAAGCAACCCAAGTGTCCACTGATGATGAATGGATAAGGAAGATGTACACATACACACACACATATACGCACACAGAGGAATATTACATAGCCATAAAAAAGATGAAATCTTGCTATTTGTGACAACATGGACAGACCTAGAGGCGAGTATACTAAGTGAAATAAGTCAGGCTGAGAAAAAAAAATTCTATATGATTTCATTCATATGTGGAATCTAAGAAACAAAACAAATGAACAAATAAACAAAAAGCAGAATCAGACCAATAGATGTAGAAAATAAACTGATGATTGCCAGAGGGGAAAGTGTTAGGGAATGGGCAAATGGGTGAAGGGGGGTGGAAGATACAGGCTTCCAGGTAGGGAATGAATAAGTTGTGGGAATAGAAAGTACAGCATAGGGAATATAGTCAATACTATTTTAATAGCACTGTATGGTGACAGATGGTATCTATACTTGAGGTGAGCATAGAATAAGGTAGAAAGAAGTTTAATTATTATGTTGTATACCTGAAACTAATGTAACATTGTGTGTCAACTAAACTCAAGTGAAAAGGTTTAAGAGCACCTGGGTGGCTCAGTAAGTAGAGTGTCTGCCTTGGGCTCAGATCCTGATCCAGGGTCCCGGGATGGAGCCCCACATCGGGCTCCCTGCTTAACCGGGAGTCTGTTTCTCCCTCTGCCCCTCACCCCACTTGTGCTCTCTCTCTCTCTCTCTTGCTCTCTCTCAAATAAATAAAATCTTTTTTAAAATGTTTAAAAAAGAATTCAAATTGAAAAAAAGTATTTTAGTTATAGCAAAGGTAATTTAATTTTCTCCTGTTCATTCTGTCATATTCCAAGGTGATTAGGCAGCATAATAAATGTTTTAGAAAAAAGATTTTTTTACTATTTTGGCCAATGCACCTGGACGGGTGTAGAGGAGACTCAGGAACCTAGACATGGCTATGCACACAGCTACCTAGAAATGGGCAATGATTTTGATGCCTTCTGGTGGGCAGGAACTCTAGGCGATGGTGTAAAGCAACATATTTTCATCATGCTAAACTTCATAGTCAGAGTTTAAAAGTTAGAACAAAGTTTCTCAAATCTTAGAGCACAACATCAGAAGTGGCCTGGAAGATTGTTAAAACACAGATTTCTTTACAAAGCCCCCAGAATCAGCAGTTCTAAGATGAGGCCAGATATTTTGTGTTTCTGACAAGTTCCCAACGTGATGTCAAAGCCTCTGGTCTCAGGACTACACTTTGAGAGCAATCAAGTCAGAGACTTTCATTCTTTTTAAAGATATTCATGACTGGGCATAATTACCAGAGCCAAATAACTAACTGATCCAAATGTACCTGAAAGCTACATGTGGTAAAGGCAGGGAAGGGTGTCTTACCAAGTCTCCTGCTGTGATTTCTTAATGTCAATCACTTTGGAGCCCTCGGACAGCACAGGTTAACTGCAGAGAGAGTGTGGACGACTCTCAAACCATTTGCTGATGTAACTTTTTTCCCCTCATGATTTTTTTTTTTTTTTGTAATTTCAGGGACAATCACACTTTAATAGTTCATGCACGTTAAGAATGTAATCTCTATCTTTTGCAAACACACATGAATCATATCCATCTTTATCTACAGAATGGTTTTCAATCTTATCAAAGCCAATGCCCCCTTTTTCACAAAAATTAACACTCATTTGTTGAAGAAGCTATTCATAGGTAATATAACTTACCCACAACATAATTTAAATAACCAAATAATGCCCTCATTTTAATATAAAAGAAATACGAATGGAAAGTTATAACAAATTAAGATATATTTTAATATGTAAAAGTTTAAGCATGAGCACTTTGAAAATCTAATTAAGGAACTAGAGGTTTGCACCTATAATGTGAAATAGTCATTAATGCGACAACTTCCAATAAAGACTGTTACAAAAGTGTTGTTACAACTCAAATGTCTTAATCAGCTCTGCTATTAGTGACATGATTATATAGAATTTGTACAGTCCTTGGTAAAGTTCTGAATGAGACAAGTCTTATTTTCCTTAATTTGTTTTGTAGTTGAATGCATTTATGTATTATAAATTAAACAACTTATAAAATGTATAAAATCCTTGAGAAATACTTTATGTGGATCCCTAGAAACAGTCTGTAGTCTAGGCTCAGGTAATCAGGTGGGTGTGTTTGTGTGTTTCATCCACATGACCATGTGGGGGTCAGGATTTAAAATCCATGTTGGGCGTGGGACAATACTTCTTTGTTTAGAAGAGTCCTGGGCATTGTAGGATGACTCGTGCCATCATCACTTCTTAATCATTATGAAAACTGCAATACTGTACTTCCCCCTACAATTCCCACAACACCTCCTGTGGGTGGTACCACCAATTTTAAAAACAACAGTTTCTAGACAGATTTCTCAGTGAGTAATCCATTTCCACTACTGACAACTGACAGCAATTGTAGCCAATTATAAAATATTTGTCCAAAACAAACATGCAATTTCACTTAAAATGGGGTTCTCATTTTGCTTATAAAATCTTTCATCGTCTTTTGATAAAACTATTCACTTTTTAAGAGTTAGCTGAGGGGCGCCTGGTGGGGGGGCTCAGTCGATTAAGCATCCAACACTTGGTTTCAGCTCAGGTTATGATCTCAGGGTCTTGAGATCGAGCCCTGTGTCAGGCTCTATGCTTAGCATGGAGTCTGCTTATCCCTCTCCCTCTGCTCCTCCCCCTGCACTCTCTCTCTCTAGAATAAATAAATAAAATCTTTAAAAAAAAAGGAGTTAGCTGAGGTGGTACTTCTCTGGGAACACTCCCCTAATTCTCCAATCCAAATCCTGGGCCTTTCCTCTAGTCTACACAGAATGTTTCTCTGCTCTTATACTTAGTATAAGTGAAATGATCAGTTTACAAATCTATTTCACCAAATGGACTATAAAACATCCCTTGAGATGATAGGAGTATCTATCTCCAAAACATAACTAAATACTGGGCATATTGCAGGTATTTGTATTCAATATTTCCTGATTTTGAGATTTCAAATGAAGTTCAGCTATTTCTCACTAGATTTTCCATTTAAAGTAAAGTGTTTCAAAATAGTTACAATCCAGATCTACTGCTATTTTATTCTACTGGAGAAAAAATTCTTGATATCAAACATGCTAGGTTGACTTTTGTCGACCTTAAAAATAAACAGCCAGTTATTTTATCAGCAAAGAGGGTTTATTAGCAAAGGAATTGCAGTTTGGGACAAGCAAGCTAGAGCAAAAACCATAGGCAAGTCCAACAAGCAAGAGAAGCATGTATCTTTATAGAGAAAAAGGAGAAAGGTCGGAGGGGTTGTTTCAATGAAAGCCCATTGGAGGACAGTCGGGGTTCAGGGTGGTCACTGTTTCTCACTGGCTGAATTGCTGGGCAGGGAAGGGAATCCTCCTTCCTCCTGCTGAAGTAGGAAAGCAGTATCAACTGGCAAGGTGCATCTCTTCCTTTTGAGGTCTGTGATTGATGATCCTTCCTGCTGGGGTCTGTAATTGAGGTGGAGTGGTACTGCTGAGGGCTCCCCCTTGTGGCCTCCTAACTCCATTTTAAACTGTATCAGTTTGCAGGCTTCCAAACTGGACTCCCTTGTGGAAAACATAGTACTTCATAGTATTTCTCTCCAGATCTACTTTTTTTCTCTCCCTAAAATAGCAATCCTCTTGGCAATAGACTTTGCTTCTTCTGTCATTGTTATATCCCTGTCTTTAGTACAGTGCCCAGCCCAACTGGGTTAGAAATTGGGACTAAATATATGCAAGCCATTCACTACAGAAGATTATTTTGTGAAAGACACATCCTTTCCTTCATCAAATTATTTAGCCCTTGTATGTTCCAGGCATGGGGGCAACAGAGGTGAAGGTGAGCATTCATCCTACAGGAGGTCGTGATCTCGTGGAGGAGGCTGATAGAGAAATCCCAAGCTCTGAAAGAGATGAGCACAGGAGGCAACTGAGCATCGAACCAGGGGATGTCTGAGCTGAAGGTTTGGGAGAGTGAAGAGATCTGCCAGATACGGAGAAATAAACAGAGAAAAGGATGTGCAAAAGCCCTCTGAGGAGTTCCCTGTGGATATATACGAGAGGCTGGTGAAAGGGACGAGTGATAAGATTGAAGAGGTAGGCTAGCCATGAACCGCGTAAAGGCCCATTGTGTCAGACGAAGGTGAATCTTGGAAGATATTTACTGGAAATCACATCATCATGCTTACACGTTAGGAAGATCAGTATTCTGGATACTGAACTCATTTATATATCCAATACTGCACCTTATGGGGCATCTGGTGGTTAATTTATGCTTAGTGTTTATAGATAGAGAATAGAATGATCCTGTTTATGTTTTGCTTCCTTTGGGCCAAGTTTTAGTAGATTGATTGCAAATATGCACAGGCATTTCCCCATCTGTATCTATGCCCCCCCCTTTTTAATTGACACCACAACCCTCTTAAAGAAGAAAAGGAATCTGTTTCCCCACACCTCAAATCCAAGATGGCCCTGTAACTTCATTTGGCGAGTAGAAAACAGCAGAAAGAACTGTGTGCTAGTTCCAAGCCTAAGGACTCAAAAGTCTTGCACATTTCTACTTTTCTCCTTGAACCCCACACCCCTCCCTCCAACACCATCATCCCTGTGCAGTCATGGATCAGCCAGCAAGCTGGAATGCTGGACAATGAGACCACGTGGAGGAGAGACAATTCAGCTCAGTTAACGGCATCTGAAACCAGGTAGCTCTTCCCTGACCTACCAAATGACCACATACTCATGAACAAATCCAGCTGAGGTCAGCTGAGGGTAACACAGCTGAGAAACCTGTTCAGCAGATGCAGAGACTTATGAGAAAATGTAAATGTTTATTGTTACAAGCCATTGGAGTTCGGTAGATCTAGAATGTACATTATTATGGCAATGGATAAGTGGTACACAGACCCTGCACAGTGTTTTAATACCTGACTTTACTTAATGCTCATATCTTCTTTGCAAGGCAAATATAGTCTTCATTTTGTAGAGGATAAATCTGAGGCTCAGACAGTTAATCTTCTTTCCCCATTGCCACTAAAATGATAAATTGCAAAGCTGAGGTTTAAGTTTTGTCTAGCTATTGCTAAAGCACAGAATCTTCTCTGTCAACTCTGTGGTCTTTTCAAATTTCTCTATCTTGAGAAAAAAGAATAAAGTCAAATACTTTTGGTCTACAATGTAACTCATGGACAAATGAGCTGAACCTCAGTGAACAAAACAGATATATCCATTGATGTAATCATTAATGAGTTTTTATTCTAAGAAGACTACAGCCCCCTGGACAGGCAATATAAGTAATTATGCTTTAAAAAGCATCTTCGTTCCTAGAATAGAAACTGGGGGAAAAAAAAACAAAACATACATTGCAAAATCATTAGAAAGTGTTAGTAGTTCCATCAGAATTACCACCATGGGTATTCTCACCGCAGCCTACCAATTAGGGAGCACAGTGACGGACTGCTGCAGTGCAAACAGATTTCTCTCCTCTCAACCTACAGGAAAAACAAATTATTTTTTTAAATGTTATCAGGAAAATTATCATTCCCTTTTGCTGAGGCCCAGAATATAAAACTTTGCTACATATTTCCACATTCATGGGGAAAATGTGTTAGCTACTCAAGCCATATTCAGGTCACTTGTTTAAATAATCATGTTATGGCTAAGCATTGCTAGTCAGTAAACTCAATACAGCAAGAACATCAGAGTTAACTTATTAGAGAGAATATATTCACACCTGGCTTATAATTTTTGCATTAATAGAAACTTGCCGAATATTCACTGCTGTAATACAATTGAATGTTACTCAGCTATAAAAAAAGGATGAGATTTTGCCTTTTGCAACAGCCTGGATGGACCTAGAGGGCATTATGCTAAGTGAAATAAGTCAGAGAGAGAAAGACAAGTACCATATACAATTTCACTTGTATGTGGAATCTAAAAAACAAAACAAATGAATAAACACAGGGAGATATTTTGAACATCAACATCAGAAGTCTAATCACCAAAAAGCTAGTAACTCATCTCAGCCACAAGTTACATGCTGTGTATTTATCAGAAGTGTGAAGTATTCCCAGACACACTTCTTTTTTTTTTTTTTCAGATTTTGAGGAGCTCCTTTTACAAGTAGAGAAATCCCAACCTGGTGTTCATTTCAACCTATGAGTTTGTCTCTAGTGTTATCTTGTTTGGGCATTTTTTTTGTTCCTAGAGTTATATGAAAGTAGAACTCCAGGCTGCTTCCACATTTTGTAAAGCTTAGAGAACAGCAAACTTCTGCTTTGAAGCTCTCTTGCTACCGTCCCAAGAAAACATTTATCTTCTTTATGAACATATTTCTTTTTGGTTTTCTTTGTGTGTGCCTTTTTAATTTTGTCTTGCTATTGCTGTGTGTTATGCACCTGGGAGTGTATTGAACTCTAAACTGATAGAATCCGTTATTAGCTTCCTTTTAAATTATTTTTTTATTTTTTAGTTTAATTCCAGTGTAGTTAACATACAGTGTTCTATTAGTTTCAGGTATACAATACTGTGATTCAACACTTCTATGCATCATTACTCAGTGTTCATCCAGATAAGTGTACCCTTAATCCCCTTCCCCTATTTTACTCATCCCCTCCATCCACCTCCCCTCTGGTAACCACCAGTTTGTTCTCTATAGTTAAGAGTCTGGTTTTTTTTTTTATTATTTTGGTTTGGTTGGTTGGTCTCTTCTTTTCTTTGCTCTTGTTTGTTTGTTTCTTAAATTCCACTTATAAGTGAATTCATATGACATTTATATTTATCTGACTTATTTCACTTAGCATTATATCATCTGGACCCATGTTGTTGCAAATGGCAACATTTCATTCCTTTTCTATAGCTGAGTAATATTTCATCCTATATATAAACCACATCTTCTTTATCCACTTATCTATCGGTGGACACTTGGTTTGCTTCCATGTCTTTGTTATAGTAATTAATGCTGCAATAAACATAGGGGCACATATATCCTTTCAAATTAGTGTTTTCGTGTTCTTTGGGTAAATACCCAGTAGTGCAATTACTGGACTGCATGGTAAATCTATTTTTAATTTTTCAAGGAAACCCCATAATGTTTTCCACAGTGGCTGCACCAGCTTGCAATCCCTTCAACAGTACACATCCTCACCATGTGTTTTTTGTGTTTTTAGTTTTAGCCATCTGACAGGTGTGAGGTGATATCTCATTATGGTTTTGATTTGCATTTCCCTGATGATTTGTGATGTTAAGCATCTTTTCATGTGTCTGTTGGCCAACTGTTTGTCTTCTTTGGAAAAATGTCTATTGATGTTTTCTGCCCATTTTTTAATTGGATTATTTGTTATTTTTTTGTGCTGAATTGCGTAAGTTCTTTATATATTTTGGATACTAACCCTTTACAGAATATGTCATTTACAAATATCTTTTCCCATTTAGTAGGTTGTCTTTAGTTTTGTTGACTGTTTCCTTTGCTGTGTAGAAGCTACTTATTTTAATGTAGTCTCAATGGGTTATTTTTGTTGCTTTCCTTGCTTCAGGAGATATATCTAGAAAAATGTTTCTCTGGCCAATGTCAGAGAAATTATGTCTCTTTTCTAGGATTTTTGTGGTTTTAAAGAATCCACCATTAACTTCTAAGTATCTTTGATTTCTGATATTCACTTGCATATCAGGTATCTGCTCCTCTTTATATGTTTAGATATTTTCCTAAAAATTTTGAAAAATTTCTGTCCATCAAATGATGAAATTTTCTTCCTTTATCCAATCAAACATAGTCTCAATTGAAGAATAACTCAAGTTATATGGATCAAGAGTTAGTCTCCACCCGCTTCCTAGCTTCTCAAGTTTGTTTCCTTTGGCATGGCTAGAAAAGATTGCTTTTAAAAAAATTATAGATGTGTATATCTATCTATAATTTAAATTTATTTCTCATCCCCAACTATATGCCTATATATAATTTAATCAAAACAACTAAGTATATATGTATATAAATATATATTATATTTTATAGAGAGAGTTTTGTTTTCATCATATTATGTCTCTATTGAAGAAGACCATAATGACTTCTAATTGTTTATCATATCAAGTATCAGTTCCTCGGGCATTCTTTTCAAAAACACTGATTGTTCCCCATATGCTATTTCACATTAGAAACATTCTCTTTGATTGATAAGTGAATTAAATCCAACAATTATATTCTCAATTTTTTTTCTGTGTAGGATAATGTCCTGAACAAAACATAGTTCAGGCCCTCAAGCATTTTGTTTCATACAAGGGTATTAAAATAAGTATTCTAAGAATTATAAAAGAGAAAAGAATATGTATTAGTTTTATAAGTGTTTTGGGTAAGACTAAATAAGGATTTTAAGGGTATTTTCAAAAATGATATATATTTCCCCAAAACTTCTTATCAGTATTTGATTAGAATAAGAATATAAAGTACACTATGAAAAAAAGAATGAGATCTCAGTTAAATTCACCTGGTCTGAAACCATAGCTCTATAAATCACTAACTATTTGAACTGACCTTTCTGGCCTAGAGGCCCTAGTCATGGACATGGGAATAATGATAGTACCCGTTCATAGAGCTGATAAGGGTATTGAGATAGCAGAGTTGTAAAGCACTTAGGAAGTGTTTTGGAAGAAAAAAAAAGTGTTCAATAAATATTAGTTGCCCTTATTCTTAATTATCAATGTAATTCTCAATAGTTTACTCATTTCTGTGTGCCTTTTTTTACTCATAAGGACTAGCTTAGAATATCTATTTATCACCCCACCTTGGACCTTTCCAAGTTGAACATGACCTTCAAGCCCCAGATGCAAATTTCTCTCCTCTAGAAACTTTTTACTGAATAGCTCCCTGTCATTGGATTCCTCTCAATTCCATATTGTTACAGTTGCTCTCAACTTGGTGGTGTGCTTTTTTCCTTTAGTTTTGTAATCTAAAGTCTTTTTTAAAAACTAAGTCTTAAAAAATGTTATATGTTACATTAAATCAAAAACTATGTTTTTCTCAATGCCAGACACAGTGTTCTTCAAACAAAATGCTCAATAAAATTTAAACTAACACCTACAATCAAACCTGAAAATATGCAGTAGTAAAATATGTAAACTATGCATTTACCCATTTATAAATAGTTCTCAAAGTATTCATTCCTCTTATTTTTACATCTGTGCCATCATATTCCTTAGTGCTGTACGGAGTTTAAGCCTAATTTAAAAAGAAGGAAAGAGAAGAAAGAAAGAAAGAAAGAAAGAAAGAAAGAAAGAAAGAAAGAAAGAAAGAAAGAAAGAAAGAAAAGAAGGAAGAAAGAGAGAAAGAGAAAGAAAGAAAGAAGAAAGAAAGAAAGAAAGAAAGAAGAAAGAAAGAAAGAAAGAAAAAGAAAGAAAGAAAGAAAGAAAAAGAAAGAAGGAAAGAAAGAAAGAAAGAAGAAAGAAAGAAAGAAAGAAAGAAAGAAAGAAAGAAAGAAAGAAAGAAAAAGAAAGAAGAAAGAAAGAAAGAAAGAAAGAAAGAAAGAAAGAAAGAAAGAAAGAAAGAAAGAAAAGAGCAGTCATTTCTTACTGGAGAATTTGTTTGGCTAGAATACAGCAGTGAAATAACGTTCTCAAAACTAAGGATGAAATTTCATTTAAGCTACCTGAAAAGACATTACAAGCCTAATAATTTCTTTTTTTAAAGATTTTATTTACTTGTCAGAAAGAGAGAGAGGGAGAGAGAGAGAGCACAGCAGGGCGAGTGGCCGGCAGAGGGAGAAGCAGGCTCCCTGCTCAGCAGGGAGCCTGATGCTGGACTCAGACTTGATCCCAGGACCCTGGGATAATGACCTGAGCCAAAGGCAGATGCTTTACAGACTGAGCCACCCAGGTGCCCCACAAGCCCAATAATTTCTTAAAGTTCAGCATGCTATGGAGTGAGACTAAATTAATTGTATTAATTAAAATTAATTAAATCCACTTGCTTATGTGGATTTAAGACTATTGGAATGGGAAGAAAAATTATAGTAGTGAGAATCTCCCAATGTTTAATGTTAACCCAAGGGGTAAGTGGGTTTGATAAAGGAGGTTTTACTTATTGTACACTCTTTAGAGAGATAAGCCTGTTTTACAGGCTGGTTTCATGAGCAACCCAAGTGTATATTGATTGAAAACCTGATTCTTCCTTAGAAAACAGTGTGGAATGATTCATATCATTCCCTTTCCTAGGACGGTTATATATCATCAATTGCAGAGCAATTTGGATCTATTTAACTTGAAGAATAGTACAAATTGAGTTGCGTTGTCTTTACCACTGGTTAGATGCTTTCAACTTGATGTCCGTTCAAATCATTCTTGAGCACGAGGAGGGCTAACGGACAGCTTTAAGATGAATTGCTTAGTGTTTTCCATTAAACAAAATTAGTTCAGGGATTTGGATGGGAAAGGATGAAGATAGTTTGACACCAAAGTCAAAATGCACCTTAACTAACATCACACTTACCTGCTCCAGCCATCATCTTAAGCACATGTTGGCTTATTCCTAGTCCAATGCTTTTGTTCATAACTTGAAATCCTGAGTATACCTCCACTTTGTCTTCCTTTCACTCACTCTTAAAAACAGAATAATAGTTTCACAGTGACCAAGCATGTTGTGATGGGAAACATGGCTGCCTATAGGAAACATGCTGTGCTACACAAATTTTCTCTTTTGAAAGTCAGTTACCTCCAAATGAACTTTCCACATGTGAATGAATATTTTAATTTTCCAGGCATCATTGTGTATATACATTATAGAAGCACTATATATTTTTTAAAGATTTATTTATTTATTTGAGAGAGAGAGTGAAAACGAGAGGTGAGGAGGGGCAGAGGCAGAGGGAGGGAGAGGGAGAAGCAGGCTCCCCACTGAGCAGGGAGCCTGATGCAGGGCTCAATCCCAGGACATGGAGATCATGACCTGAGCCGAAGGCAGACACTTAACCAACTGAGCCACCCAGGTGCCCCTGTTTGTTTGTTTGTTTAAAGATTTTATTTATTTATTTGACAGAGAGAGAGATAGCGAGAGAGGGAACACAAGCGGGGGAGTGGGAGAGGGAGAAGCAGACTCCCCGCAGAACAGGGAGCCCGATGCGGGGCTCGATCCCAGGACCCTGGAATCATGACCTGAACCAAAGGCAGACACTTAACCGACTGAGCCACCCAGGTGCCCCTGTTTATTTGTTTTTAATTGAAAGTATGTGATTCACAAAATCCTCTTATTGAGATGGACTTAAATTTTTAACTGGCCCAATAACCTTTTAACATCTCTACAAGATTCTATTCAAATTGTGATCTAGCTTACACTTAAGCAGCTCCAAAGACAGAAACTCACTGCCTTCAAAACATTGACTCAGGAAGTTCTCCCTTATTTTATTTTATTTTTTAAACAATTTTATTTATTTATTTGAGAAAGAGAGAGAGAGAGAATGCGAGCAGGGGGAAGGGGTAGAGGGAGAGGCAGACTCCCCACTGAGCAGGGAGCCCATGCGTCGTTTGATCCTAGGACCTGGAGATCATGACCTGAGGTGAAGGCAGACACTTAACCAACTAAGCCACCCAGGCGCCCCTATAGAAGCATTATAGAAGATGAATCTCTTATATGATGATACTTGAAATACTCCAAGCTCAAGGCTACCTTTCAGCATATCTACAATGGTCTCCAATAGCACTTAAAATGTCCCCATTACAGTTATGTTCTTTATTTATAGGTGCATTACCATACACTTATTCCTCAGTCAAGCATTCATTGAATATGTGTATGAATCAGGTATAAAGGCATAAGATACGATACTTGACACGAAGGTCCTCATTATTTATTGGAAAATGGATATAAATGGTACAATACAATAAATTGTAATAAAAGGTATATATCGCTATTTAAAATAAACCATACTTGACCTTCATGTAAAATGCATATTCCCTGGGGAATATCAGAAAATATTTGGGAGATAATATCAACAATTAATGGTTAATAGAATATCATTAAATTTATATCACCATCATTTTTATAAAGCATGCTTTTCTAAGTTGTTTATAGCAGCTTTATTGCGATGTAATTCTCATGCCATAAATTCAATGTTTTTAGTATATTCACAGAATTGTACAGCCATTAGGATAACCTTATTTAAAATATTTTTACCACCATGAAAAGAAACCTCATATCCTTGGACATGAGGTGGCAGTCCAGTTGTTCAAAAAATAGCACCGGTGCTGAATGTACTAATATACTGTAAGGAACTGGACTAGCAGATGCAATGTATCAGGTATTCAAGGTGTGTGAAGGATTTGTAGCCATAAGAATGGTGAGATCTTATGACTCTTACAAGGTGCCATTCATACACACAAGCAGATAATGAACATCCCAGGATGAGTAACATGCCGTTAAAATCAAGGTATGAAATCAGGGGGACTTTTAGATGAGCTCTCATCATCCACTGCAGGAAGATGGGGGAACTCAAAGACCAAGCACAGGATCCACCAGAGACTGAATATCAAGGACAGTTAAATGCTGAACTAAAATAGGTCTATTTTGATAAGACAAAGGCTCAGGCTGAAAAAACCCTGACTCACATGATAAGGACATCTGAGTGGGCGCCTGTGAAGGTTTTTTTTGCTCCCCTGAATGCTCCAAATCTATTCAACTTAAACACGTGGTTCATTGCTAGCCGTGATCTCCCTCATGATTGAATAAAATGCAGAGGCTTCCCCTCCACAAGGCAAGAGCTGCTTTCGTTAAGACCTGCCACTCTTCCCCTCCTGTTTACTAGGTTTATAACTAAAGTTAAGTCACAGCATATCCCACCTTGCAATATGCTGAGCTGGTTAATAGAGGAAAAAACTCTAATACTCCAAAGGAGCTGTAAGACTTAACTAGCATGTATAACTTTCAATTTTCCACCACTACCCAACCTCGTCTGTACACAAAAATCTACCTTATTAGTCAGTTTAGGATAAATCTTGCTGTGCTAATAACAAATAATTCTATAATCTCAGAATTGAGTTGACTTACCCCCATCATACTGGTTTATATGCTACGCATCTACCAAAGGAGAGCAACTCACCCCCACCCCCCAGCTCCATGAATTTTTCCTTGTGGGACTCAAACTGATGGAGCAGCCCAATTTGGAACAATGATTCTCTCCACAGATAACATGAAGGAAGGATACATTGGCTTGTAAATTTTCATCTTGGAAGCTACATGCATTACTTCTACTCACATTTCATTGGCAAAGCAAGACTCATGGCCAAGTTGGTCACCATCAGGACAGATAAATATTTTAGAATAGAATTTTAGCAGAAGATATTTCAAACACTAATACAATTTGCCACATCTAACTATTTATTTTTAATGGCTGAATAATATTCAACAATATGAATGTACTCTAATTTACGTGGCCTTTTTTCTACTGATGAATATTTTCAGTGTCTCACATATTTCATTGTTAGAAACTATGCTGAGCAGAACATGGATCAGATCATACACACATGTACCCATCTAATTTTTTAGATTGGATTTGATAAATACAAAGAATGCAGAATTATTTTTTTCAGATCTGAAAACCTTCTGATCAGCCTTTGACATTATATTTTTTTCTTTCTTGTAATAGCTTTCTTTCTGTAAATAGCTTCATCAGTCCAAAAGTATCAGACAAAAAACTCTTCTAAAAATGCATAATTTTGGTGGTGAGGCAGAGTACAAGACCACCTTTACCTTCGGTCATTAGAAAATGGACATTTCCATGTCTATTGAAGGCCAGCCTGCCATGGAAAGAGGAGGAAGAATGGTCTGCCGTTTCCTCACCACTGTTTCATGTCTTTTCTCCCAGTGGACACGGGTTGCATAAGAAAATAAGTATTTATAAGCTTTGTGACATCGCTGGGTCTAATGGATGAATTCTGATCAACTCTGTAATCATTTCTATTCCCTCATCCATCACAGGTCCTAACACAGAGCTGATGTTTCTTGCTTCAGTGAAATTATGCCATTCTTTCCAATTCATGGAACAAAGTAAAGCAAAGTTTGTGTAACATTCTCTTATTCCAGAGAATAAGTATCAAAGAGGTTTTATCAGAAATAACTCAGAAACTGCCAAACATAATTAATTATTTATATTTTTAAACCCACATGTTAATTTGTGGCTGTAATAGTCTTTGAAGACTAAATTAATCACATCTATCATATAAGGTGAAATCACAGTTTAATGTTGAAAATTAAATATAACATTTCATGGTGTTATCTAAAGAGTACAGTTTTATTTTTTTTTAAGATTTTATTTATTTGACAGAGACACAGCGAGAGAGGGAACACAAGCAGGGGGAGTGGGAGAGGGAGAAGCAGGCTTCCCACTGAGCAAGGAGCCCGATGAGGGGCTTGATCCCAGGACCCTGAGATCATGACCCAAGCCGAAGGCAGACGCTTAACAACTGAGCCACCCAGGCACCCCAAAAGAGTACAGTTTTAAACAATTTTCAATTACAGACACATAAACCTTTAGTTTTTATTCCTTCATTCATCATGAGCATCATGTCAAAAATTACTTAAGGCTTTTAATTAAAGACAATAGTTGTTTGAGGGTTTCTGAAAATAAGGGAGAAAAACATGAGTATGTGCTCCGAAGCACATGTGTAGGAATTGGGCTTATATAAAAGTTGAAAAACTTTGTCTTCTATAACAGAGGAAAGAGAAGAAAGTATGAGTATGGATGATGGCAGGTTTTAAGTTTTGATATGGATCAATTAAAAGTTTTCAGAACTGATAGGCTGAAAGTGGCAGAACCTAGTGGTTATGAATTAAAGTTCTGGCATCAGGCACCTGAGGCTCAGACTTTGTCCTTAATATTTAGGGGTTTACAATTCACTTTCAGATACTAAGTCTGAACCCTTACAACATTCATGGGGTGTAATATAGTCATTATTATTTATTTTACAAAAGAGGAAATTATCAATTTGAAATGTAAGTCACATGACTACTGCCATAAGCAGGTATTATATGATCACAGAAAATAAATGAAAGGGAAACTCAGTGTATGCTGGGAGGGTTTTACAATTCTTCAAAGAGAAGATAGAATGAGTTATACCTAGATTATCAGAGAAGCAAGAAAGAAATTTTATAAAAGGTGGGTAAAATATATGGGAGAAAATCCATGTGAAAACCAGAGATAAATTTGGTATATAGTGAGTATACTACTTTGGCTTTAAGAGGGGATTCTTGTAAATAGAGAACAAGTGGTTAGATAGCGATTTTTTTATATTGATTGATCTAGCCTTGAATGCCAGGATACAGATTTTTTTTTTAAAGATTATTTATTTAACATGAGCAGGGGACAGGCAGAAGGAGAGGGAGAGAATCTCAAGCAGACTCTTCCTGCTGAATGAGGAGCCTACAAAGGGCTGGATCTCATGACCTGAGCCAAAATCAAGAGTCGGGCGTTTAACTGACTGAGCCACCCAGGCGCCCCAGGATACAGATTTTAAGCTTTAGTAATTAAAATAGCTACAAATTCTAAGGGCTTACATGTATCAGGCTCTAGCATAGAAAATTAACATAAAATATCTCCTTTAGACTTCTCAGCAACACTAACAAGGCAGCTGGTATTATCCTGATTATTACAGGCATATCAATTATGAGGCTGTTAACTATGGTAACTTGGAAGATAGAAACATAGCTCTTGAAATTGGCAATCTCACTAAGGAGATTTATAGACAAATGTTAAATATGCCAATTAGTCTCTTTTAGAAGCATAGGGGGAATTGTTAAATTTGCAAGGAGAAATTAGAAAAAGTATATATATGCTAGGATAATCTCAGTAGTCTGGTCAGCTGAAGAAATGCATGACAGGCAAAGACCAAATCCAGGGCAATAATAGTAAAATATGGCCATTAGGCTGTCAGACTTTCGTTTGTATGTCTGAAGAATTTAAGTTATTGCCTCTTAGACATTCTCATCTAAGAAAAAGAATTTCTATGAATCTTATAGCCCGGAATAGAAATGTGAGTGTTTCAGATAGACTTGCGGGTGGTTCAAAGGCTTTTTTTTTTTTTTTCTTTTAAGTAGGCTCCATGAGCAGCACAGAAGCCAGCACTGGGCTTGAGCTTACGACTCTGAGATCAAGACCTGAGCTGAGATCAAGAATCGGATGCTAAACTGACTGAGCCACCCAGGCACCTCTCAAAGGCTTTTTTCTAATGGACAAATTATAATTTGTTACATAGGAAGCCCATAATGTTTTTAAGGAAGTTGTCCCGGTTTGAAGTACAAAGAACAAAGAGTTAAACTTTTGGGACCCCAGCTTTCCATAGGTAAGAAGCAAGCTAAGACATACTCTCAGTGAAAAACACAGGCTATTTCTCATGGACAAACAAGGATGACTCAAAGGACATGGAGCCAAATACAAAGGGGAGAACAATAAATTAGGAGACAGCTCCCAAATCCAAATAGGCTCTAACAGGGACCACTTCCAGCCTCCAATCCGATCTGGTGACATACACCTGGCTGGATTTCAGAATTGCCTTAGACATGATTGCTACCTGCCTTACGCTCCACCCACAGCCTTCTAAAGGGGACTGTCCATGGTGGGTAACTTGTTCCTGTCTTAAAATTGTATATTATGTCCATCTGAGGAAAATAACTTGTCACTTTAGTTCATAGGTCTGTGTATTAGGGTCAGAAACACCTTCATCCATGTTCGGAAGCAAAGCAGATCATAAGGTCCTGGAGTTTGAACTTGATCTAATAGGATGCGGCTCCTAGGGAAGTGAGTAAATGTATTTTGTAAGTGGAGAAGCCATGCATTCTTCTTACCAGAGGGTTGACTGTGCAGATTGCTCTTTAAATATTTATTAACAAACCTTCCTCGGACTGTATGCATATGTCACTTTCCCATAAGAGATGTCCCTCCCTTTTAATATGTACTGACCTTGTAACTTGTTTTGGAAAATAGAATGTGGCCAGTTGTATTAGTTCTGTGTCTAGCTCTTAAAAGACATAAAACTTTAATGCTGTTGTAACTCAGAAAATACAGAAGGGAACAGAGTCGAGAAGAACTGCTCTTCCATGTAAAGAACTGAAGTGCCAAGCCAAAAATAAGCACATACTGGCAGACGTATGATGAGACCTTCTCTTACCTTATGGCTTTAGCCTATCAGGTGATGCTGTCATGTGATGACGCCCGCTGATGTGACGTGGAACGGAAGAACTACCAAATGAGCTTAGTCAACGCATGAGAGACAATGAATCACTGTTGCTTTAAACCACTATGCTTGGGACAGTTTCTTCTACAACAATAGGTAACTGAAATGGTTTATTAAGAAAACAACTCATTTCAAAGGGAGAAAATACAAGGACTTGTTTTTATTTTAAAAGTTTTTATATCCACTCATAAACATCCCTTATTATCATGACAATAAGAGTATAAACAATAATGGTATTTTATTCAACATCATAGATTCCATTTTAAAATTTCATTTCTGAATTTGAAGTCTATCTCTACAAATAAAAGTTATATGTCTTCTGTGTCTTTGGCTAACTCTGTGCTATCAATGAATGAAAAGGGAAAAAATCCAGTTTGTGAGTGGAAATAACATTCTCATTTTAGACGTAACTACTAAATGGAAAACACATTTCTCTTTACTTATATGAAAGGGAGGAATCTCATCTTAACTGGGCAGCAGGGATACACCTTGCATCCTCTGTCCCAACATTAGGTTCTTTTTTTCAGTTTAATAAGATTCCATTAAAAAAAGATTTATTTCTATTTTAAAAACTAAGACACTATGTCTCCAATCAATGACAGAACTATATCCCACTTACATACTACATGGATACTGCCTTTTGGAAAGTTTGTGCATTTTATTTTGATCTAACTAGAGAGAATATATATTCTTTGCTATGCATTAAGTCTAAATACATGGTTAGCATTTATCTTAATGTAGCTTAGAAGGAGAAAAATGCAATTATTTATATATGAAAAATGGAACTTGGTCATTAGATAGATGATATAGAATGGAATGGAATATAATGGAAAAGTCTGGAGACGCTTGGGAGAGGCTCTTGTGATGTAAGAATCTGTGATGCAGAAGATCTTTTATGCAGTGGCTCAGATGGAAATCACAAAGGCACAGAAACTCAAGAAGCATAATGTATTATTTGCAAAACTTTAAGTCTGAACAACAAAATAAAAAAAATATGTAAGCACAACATCACATGGGTTAGCAGGTCATTCTCTCCATGTAGAAACCTTTCCCCATGTCAAAAGATATGTGTAACCTTCCATAGAGAACATCATGAACAAAATAAAAAAACTAGACTTTGAGATTATTCTAAATGGTCTGAAATTTGTTGTAAAGAACAGGTCCAACTAGCTCTATTCATCACATTTTATTTAATAGGTCACTTTGGGATGATTTTATACTATTTTTCTTGCTTGTTCTGGAAAGTGAAACTCTCATATAACATTATGTTACCAGTCTACAGACTTGTACATGCCCAGGAATTTAAAGAACAGCCTTCCTTCTCCCCTTCCTCTCTTTTGCCCTTTATCAAGACATAGATAATTTATGTTCCTTATATGTCTACAACCAGATATACCCTGCAGACTTTTTTCGCCCTAGAAGGACGTATATTGGAACTGGCTCACAAAGTTGTTGAACAAATTTAAATGTCTTTAGTTTATTTCTTTCACCAGAATTCATTTTCCTTGCCTTTCCCTATATCTCACATTACTTCTCCTTCTGAGTTATTTGTAACTCCCATCTTTCTCTTCTCACCTGTCCCTGCGATCTCCTAAGAGTTACTGTCTGAATATTTGACCCACAATGACCTTGAACTGGTATCCTTAGTTCCTCTTTACCATGTTTCACACTCTGCAACTGCCAGATAATAACCAACAAGATAAAGTGACCAATATCAAATGAACTATGAATTTTGTTTAGCAGGAAAAACAAAGCAAAACAATCACAAACAAGGCTTGGAATTTTGAAGGAAAGAGAATAATATTTGTTTTGAAAAAATAATGGCTCAACATAAGGATTTGAACATCTGGTTGGATCCTAGAGATTTTTATTTAGTCAACACTTCTTTTTTTTTTTTTAAGATTTTATTTATTTATTTGACAGAGAGAGAGAGAGAGAGGGAACACAAGCAGGGGGAGTGTGAGAAGGAGAAGCAGGTCTCCCACTGAGCAGGGAGCCCAATGTGGGCTCAATCCCAGGACCCTGGAACCATGACCTGAGCCAAAGGCAGTAACGACTGAGCCACTCAGGTGCCCCTTAGTCAACACTTCTGGTTAAGTCCTGCTGTATAACAACCCCAAAACATAGTGTCTTAAAACAACACATTTTATTATATCTGGTGGGTTATTTTTAGGGTCAGAAATTCAGGCAGGGGGACTTTAAGTTTCCACTTCCTTATGTAAGGAGCTTACAAGTCACCACTCCGTCCTAACAAGTAAGAAGATGAACAGACTGAAAAATCAAATCTTGGATCCATAGAAAGAAGAACACAGGGCAAATCACTATTAGGACTGAAAAAACAGGTGAATACAGAGAGACACAGCTTACCAGAGCAGAGCCTCATGAGCTGAAACCACAGCAGGAACTGGTATCAAGATAGGGAAAGATGAGCACTAAGGTGAAATTCTGGGTTTTGGGTGATAATGATATGCCAATATAGGTTCATTCTCGGTAAAAAAATAACACTATCTGGGGAGTGATGTTGATCACAGAGTGCATATGGGGAGGCAGGGGATTTGTGGGAAATCTGTATTTCATCTCAATTTTATTGTAAACTGCTCCAAAAAATAAAGCCCTAAAAAGACATAAAAGAAATTCAGGCAGGGATCTACTAGGTGATTCTTCTCCCTCACATGGTTTTGATTAAGGTTTTTAGTCAGCCTAAAACTAGACTGTCTAGAGCACCCAGTTGACTTTATTCATGAATTCAGTGTCATTGTTTGGATGGCTGGAAGGATGAGCTGATCCCGATCTCTCAATCAGTGCCTATACTTGCTGGTCTCAAGGTAATGGAATTCTTACAGTTCCCCCAGATAGTGCTCATAAGCGGGAAATGGAATCTGACAGTTTCTTCAGTCCTGGTTCCTAACTTCACAGGTCTTTCTTTCTCAGAATTTTATTGGTCAAAGCAGTTAGAGAGTTTGCCCAGAACAAAAGAAGGGATGTAGATCACAACTGTGGATATTGAAACTGTCAAAGAATATAAAGTATCTTTAACTCAGTAAAACTTTACCCAGATCCCAGAAAATTTGGGGGCAGTACATAGTTATAGAGCCCACCAGTAGAGGATGTAAAAAGATAGTCATTGCCATGAGTTCTTTGGGGATGTGTAACGTTGAATAGTTTTCAAATGTTAAAGGTCATTTTCACTGTCCACAATAATATGCTCTACAAATCCAAGGAGTGATTCTGAATGAGGAGGATAGTTGGTCATGGCAGGGCTTGACTGAGGCAAAATAATCAATGCAGTCCAGCCCACGGGCCTCTGCTGACTTCTCTAGCATTACCCAATACTACAGAAATGCTTTCTGTCTTGGCCATTCCAAATTTCTTGAAATCCCATGACCCCACCATCAAAATACATCTCTTATACTTCTATGGCTAGGCACACTTCTCAGCATTCATTTCAATAAGCGAAAGCCCATTAATATTTTTAAATCAAGATTAAGATTTACTTCCTTCCTTTTTTAATTTATTTTTTTTTTGTTTTTTTTAAGAGTTACTTCCTTTCTTGAAGTGTTCTACTTCTAGTTTACTTCTCACTTTTCTGAGCTCCAATAACCCACCAAGCATACCTCTATTCATTTATCATATATATTGATATTGATGTTGCAATTCTAGTCTCTTCTTAATGGCTCTAAGCACTGTTGGTCCACAGAGACTGAGATTCCATTATTTTCCTTTCTTAGCACATGATGTAAGTACTCAATGGATGTTTGTTGATTGAACAAATGACTAAACGAATAAGGTGTATTTCCTGTTTGCCCTTATCTTCAGCTTTAGAATATTTATGACCATTTAGTCATTTATCCTCTTTTCCCCAATGGCAAGCAGCTTTCTTTCAGCCAGTCCTTTTTCACCAGCTGCTTCATCGTTGGTCCCTCTTGATCCGTTGCTCCTAACTTTCACCACACCACTCCTCAAAGCACAATGAAAATCCCTGTCATGGATCCAGGCTCAGACAGGCGACCACAGCCCTGGCTTCAGTAACCTTATCTCCTCCCTTAGTTTCTTCAGTTTAGGGGTGAGAGTGACTTCTTCCTGCTAATCATTTCTGGGTTTTCTCCCCTTCCCTTGTTGATTTCTCAGTTCTTCCATAACTAATTTTCTAAGTTAAATTAGCTCCCAATTTAAACATTTGGAGATGTTTCTACTTTCCTGTTTGTATCTTGACAAAAACAGTCTCTAGGAGAGTAGAATTTGGAGAGATAGGTAGGCAGTAGCAAAACTTCTAAGGTCAAAAATGGGGTTTTCCTGGTCTATTTTTAAGCAAAAATTACGTTTTCTTAAAGACTATCATGGTTCCACACAAATCATTTTAATCATGTTGACTGCAATTATTACTAGTAATCTGTGTACAAATTTAAATAATAATAAATGGACATGGGTATAATGGAGAGACAAGGTGGTTACAATTGGATATTCATAATCACTAGCATAGCATCTTACTATGTCAACATGCCACCGGCTTTCAACTACAGAGCCAGTATTAGCTCATAAATCTAGAAGCCTAATTTCATTGTATCAAATGGGACTTAATGACCGTTATTTGTTATTTTCCATGCTTATAACTATGTTTGACATACCTGGCCTACATTTAATAGAAAGTTAATTTATTTTTAAAAATCCTTAACTTTCATTGGAAATTGGAAAAAAAAGAAGCCCATCCCACTACTTAAAAAACAAATGTTTGTTATTAAAGAGTTATCTTGTTACAAAATCTTTAACTTGGAATTATTCTCAAGCATTGAAAGCTAGATATTAGAAATGACAGTTTCATCAGAATTTCAATTACCAATAATACTAATAATAATTATCCAGAAAACCATTTATTGAAGGAATTAGTTGACATCAATAACTAAATTTATTTTTCTTTCAACATTGGTCCTGTGAAATACAGTGGGTGGGAGTCTCTATATAAAATGTAGACTTTACAGGAAACGACAGATGTTGGCGAGGATGGAGAGAAAGGGGAACCCTCCTACACTGTTGGTGGGAATGCAAGCTGGCGCAGCCACTCTGGAAAAACAGTATGGAGTTTCCTCAAAAAGTTGAAAATAGAGCTTCCCTACAACCCAGCAATAGCACTACTGGGTATTTACCCCAAAGATACAAATGTAGTGATCTGAAGGGGCACATGCACCCCAATGTTTATAGCAGCAATGTCCACAATAGCCAAACTATGGAAAGAGCCTAGATGTCCATCAGCAGATGAATGGATAAAGAAGATGTGGTATATATATACAATGGAATATTATGCAGCAGCCATCAAAAAAAAAAAAAAAAGAAATCTTGCCCTTTGCACGATGTGGATGGAGCTAGAGGGTATCATGTTAAGCCAAATAAGTCAATCAGAGAAAGACAAGTATCATATGAACTCACTGATATGAGGAATTTGAGAAACAAGACAGAGGATCATAGGGGAAGGGAGGGAAAAATGAAACAAGACGAAACCAGAGAGGGAGACAAACCATAAGAGGCGCTTAATCTCAGGAAACAAACTGAGGGTTGCTGGAGTGGAGGGGGATGGGAGAGATGGGGTGGCTGAGTGATGGATATTGGGGAGGCTATGTACTATGGTGAGCGCTGTGACTTGTGTAAGACTGATGAATCACAGACCTGTACCCCTGAAACAAATAATACATTATATATTAATAAAAAATAAGTAAATAAAATAAAATAGAAAAAAATAGAGACTGTAGTCTACAGAGAAAAAATAACATGCTCTAAGTTCCTAATTTCTTACCAATGACTAGCAATGCATTTTTTAAAATTCTACACAAGACTTCTAAAAGCACACACACACACACACACACACATACACATATATATGTCTATATATATGGCAAATACTATATATAGTTTTACATTTATTATTTTTTCATACAATATTTTTGTGAACATTGTTTTTTTGGTTAAAGAAAGCATTCTACAAATAGATTAGGTGGATAAAATATTTGGTCATTTAAGGGCTCGTGACATTTGAATAGGGACCGAACAGAGGTGAAAAGCAAACCAGGTGGAAAGGACCTCAGGTGCAAAGGCTCTGAGACAGGCAGGCCTGACAAGTCACAATCATCATAGCCAGTTTGGCAGGGGCAGGGCAGTAAGGAGGGAGAATAGAGAGATTAGAATTGAAAGGTAGCTGGGAAGCAGACCATGTAGATAGTCTTTTGAGTCACTCTAAACACTTTGTTCTTAATTCTGAGAGAGAAGAGAAACCATTACAAGGTTCTGAGCAGAGGAGTGACACAATCTCAATTATATCTTAACAGAACTGATCAGGATCTTCAGTTAAGTGTATGTTGAGTGAGTGGGGAGAAGCAGGAGGATGAGCTCATCAGAACGCTATTACAATAATCTAGGTAAAAAGTAAAGTGGGCTTGGACATGGGCTGAAGGTGACAAAAATATTCAGTAGTTTCGGATTCTATGTAGTGCCAAAATGAAAGTGACAACTGGACGTGGGACATGAGAGGAAAAAGGCATCACAGATTTTGCTTACACTTTCAGCCAATGCCCTCAGTAGAAAGTTTAGCACCATACAGCCTGGGCAAAAAGAGGGTTTTCCAGATAAAACCCCTTGTAATTTAAAATAAAGCAGTATGAACAAGATATAAAAGTTAATATGCTAGATACTCTATGCAGGACCTCTGTCTTCACATATGCTAGGGTGAGAATCTGACTTTTATGCCATTTTGAGGAATGCTGTGATTATTGTTCTTATAGTAACTGAGGTTCTCTTTCTTTGAAGGAAATATGGGCGGGTGCTGGTACTGCTGTTAGAGTAATGGGAGAGAAGAGAAATTGTTGGGAATTGAAGAGAAAGAAAAGAAAATGGAGAGAAAATTTTCTTCTTGCTACAGGGAACTCAAGTATATGCCAATCAGGCCTTCCTTCTCACACTGGTTCTTATTGTCTCTTTCTAGAATACTGATTTCTTCCTTTCTAATTGGCTAAATCTTAGATTTATTTCAACAGTTTACTCTGGTGCCATCTCTAGAAAACCTTACTTGATCTTGTCTACCTATGTGAGTTTGAATTAATGCTGACATGGCATTGGGCTGTTTGGCAATAGTGGTGGTTTTTTACCAATCTGTGTAATAATCTCACACATGTCTATTTCTTCGACTAAACTGAGGCTCTCTGGCTACACAGATAGTCTAATCTATTTCTTATCACCGACACCTACCCTGGCACCTCTTAGTGCTAACATCAACTTTACACACCAATTCAACAATGAACAACCACCTGCTTACTATATATCGGGCACTCTGACAAGGACTGATGATAAAATACCAGACACACGAGTGCCTGCCTTCGTGACCTGTGTAGACTGAAGAAAGACTCGTGAAAGCAAGGACAAACCCACATGCTGTCTACACCAGCAACACCACCAAGCACAATCATGAAAAGGTATCCTTAGGTGGCTGCAGTGGCCATGTAAGATATCACTAGTAAGTTTGATGTTCTATTATTTGGACAAGTTTCCTTTCACCTTAATAGCTTCTAACATGACAAATGACAGTGACCCCAAACTAGAGCTTTGTAGCCAATCAATCATCCTGAACCTTAAATCCCTTTCTCAGAGAACAGGTGAAGAGAATAAATTTATTCCGGGGAAATTTTCTCTTACATACAATGCATGCTAACTTATAAGGAAGAAAAAGCCAAGGACAACATTTTTACATTTCAGAAGTGGTCAATGATAAATGGAACAAATGCAACCAAAACTTTAAGACAATAATAAATAAATATTACACTCAGCAAACCACAAGGAAGGGAGAAGTCTGCCTGTCATCGTCAGTTCATCTTTACCAGAATCTGCCTGGGACATCAAAGACATGTTTTCAAAGATATTTTCTGCTTCTCATCTCTTGGATGATACTCATGACCCAGGGCAGTCTTAGAACAAAGTGTTTACTCTGGGACTCATGAAATCTCTCTATGAATTATCCAGGAGGATTTTGTGAGTTTAACTTTGTCAAGTCCCTCAATTTTAGAAATAAAGTTCTTTCAAAGTTGTTCATACTAAGATCAATTCTTCCTGTCTCTTTCTTAGTCTCCTTTCCCAGAACTCTATTTCAGATATTTGAAGATTTATTACTTTTAAGCATTTATTAATGTATTTACACACTATTAACAGAGAACCTACTATACACCGAACACTCTTCTAGGCACTGAAACTATACCTTTGGGTAAAACAGATCAGCTCTCTGCTCAAATGGAGCCTATATTGTGACAATGAAAAGTTTATTCAGATATCAAATGTGAATTTTCCTAGGGACTAAGTTACTGCTTATTATTTATGATGAGTTTTTAAAAATTGACTTACACATCCATAAAAGTTAAGAAGGACACAAGCGTAGAAACAAACAAGAAACAATGTGTAATAGGATGAACCTAATTTATCTGTGATATTCTTACATTCAAAAGTCTTTCTCTTTTGCAGCACTTATAAGAAAATGCAAAGGTAACATACTAAAAATAATGCCTGGTGTTACCCCAAACCTCATGTCCAAAATGTTATCATTACTAATTTAAATCAATGTGGCTGCCTGTACATCTGGACATTATATTTATAAAAAGTTTATGTTAAGAAATCTTCATACTTCAGAATGAATGTTGTAAAACTGTAACTTTAAAAGATTATTTCTCTGCTTGCTCATGTCCTTTATTCTACCTTTACTACAGCAGGTAATTTTACAAACAATCCCTTTTTCATATTTTTGCCAACTACTCTAAAATGTTGCTATCAGGTAAGAGGATATGAAATGTTTTGTGAGTACAATCACTCTAATTCTCCATAATGTTATCTTATTGCTTTAAAAATAAGAGTGGAAATCTATTTTCAGCATTCAGCAGTAGCTAGGTCAAATCTATTATTCAGGTAGACACCAGTTAAATGTGGCAATTTTCTTGCCTTTCTTTCTGCTACTCAAAATAATGCTTGTGTGTATCTTTACACATGTTACTTCTAGCATTTCTATTAGGAAATATCTGAAAATATCTGGAGAAGCTCCCACTTATCCCAGTTGTCTCTACTGGATTGTGTGAGTTATGTATTTTACTTCACTTTATTATTGCCCTGCGATTACTTGATGTTTAATCCTTGGATATTATGCTAAAATGGAGAATTAGAATAGAAACCATTTGTGGCTGTGAGAAAAAAGCAATCTGTGAAGAATGAGAGCCCAGGTAAGCCAATGCAGTTCTAATAAGATAAAGAGCATTCCCTGGAGGATGGAGGAAAGATCCAGAATCTAGGGGAAACATCTTAAAATTCAGAAAAGGAGTAAGAGTGATCCAACATTTACAGAGTGCCTATTCTGCATACCTTATTGCTCTAAGCAAAGAAAATACTTAATTGGACCAGACTCACCACCAACACCACCCTGAAAAACATGAAACAATAACAAATAATGGTCTTTAAATCCCATTTAATACAATGAAATTAGGCTCCTAGATTTATAGGAGTTTCTCATTAGATGTTTGATGAATACAACATGAAGTTTTGAAAGAATCTCAGTCTCCTAACTCTAATACGTTGCCTGTTTTGGTCTTTGTTTTTTTCAATCAGAGGGGAAAAAGAAAGACCTTTGGAGTGAGAAAGAAAAGCATTTCTCAAAGTGAATATTAAAACATGGGTGAAAAACTAAGAATATATGTCAAGCCCAGAAGTAACACTCGTAGCAAGGTATGAAGTTGTAAAAATCATTAGAATCCATTGCACAAATCATGATTTGGACTTATTTGACACTGTACTTAGGGATTTACATGCATTATTTCTTACAGTTTACAAGACAATGGCATGATCTAAAGGCTGCTCCTCCGTGTTATACATGTGGGAACTGAAGGTCAGGGAAGACAAATAACTTGCTCAGGATTGTTTAGCTAGTGAGTGGTTGAATTGTATTTAAACACAAAATTTTCTGATTCCAAAGTTGTCTCTTTTAACTATTTCTGAAATTGATCCTCCCCTCATAAACATAAGCTGCTGTCTACATTTTTCACATGCTACATGTAAATTGCAAGACTGATTTTTTGAGAGTAAAAACATGTATGTGAAAACATCCTGCTGGAGCATAGTCCTGAGAAGGGGTTCTGTGCACTGTATTAGACCTGTGCCCAGCCGACCTCCTCTACAGCCTTAGAGATACTTAACAAAACATCTTTAAAAAGTCAGTAGGATGC
This sequence comes from Phoca vitulina, assembly GCF_004348235.1. Lineage (NCBI taxonomy): Eukaryota > Metazoa > Chordata > Mammalia > Carnivora > Phocidae > Phoca > Phoca vitulina. The sequence goes on along the minus strand of NW_022589719.1, from coordinate 5,662,406 downwards.
AATGCAATGAACCTGGCTTTTCCATTCATCAGCTGTGTGACTTTGGGTAAAACACCTCATCTCTCTGAGCCTTGGATCCTTCAAATATCAAATGGGGATAACGCCTTGCTATCTCATAAGATTGTATTCATTGGGATGAAAGGTGTATGTATATGTTTTCCTCCATCCCAGGAACAATTATACACTTACTTATCACATGCGATTGTGTGTGCGTGCGTGTGTGTGTGTGTGTGCGCTTGTCTGACAGAGAAATGGTATCTAGAATATATAACTTCTAAAACCTACTAAGTTCGACAACTACCTAATAAAATGTGGTCCAAAGCTTTTGAATACTTCAAAAAGGAAGTTATATAAATGACTAGCAAGCATATTAAAATGCACTCAGCATTATTAGTCATCAGTGACTTGCAAATTAAAATTACAGCACCAACAAGAGAAAGGCTTAAATTAAAAAGATTGACAGCACCAAATATTGGCGTGGCTATGGAGTGAAGAAACTCTCATACTGTTGGTGGGTGAGTGTGTCAATTATTACAGCAACTTTGAAAAAATTCTAGTAGTTTCTTACAAAACTAAATATAAAACTCCTCAGCGACTCATATTTGAAAAAAATACATGTATTCACAAGAAGAAATCCATAAAAATGTTCACAAGAGCTTTATTCATGATAGCTGACAATTTTAAACAGCTAAAAAGTTCATTAACAAGAGAATGAAAAAGGAAACAAAACAAAACAACTGTGATATATTCATAAAAGGAAATATTGCTTAGCATAAAAATAGAACAAGCCATGAATACATGTAAAAATACTGATGCATCTCAAAAACATTATGCAGAGTGAAAGAGAACTTTAGAATATGCAAAGCCAATCTATGATGAAAATCATCATAACAGTTGTTGCTTCTGGCTGAGGTTGAGAGAAGCAGAAATTGATTGGAAAGGGACACAAATGACTTTTCTGGGGGTGACGGTGATGTTCAATATTTTGATGTAATAAAACTATATTCATTTGTCAAAACTCAGCAAGTGGCACACCAGATTTGTACATTCTATTCATTACGCTTCCACTAAAATAAATAAATGAAAATATTGAACTCTGGTTAATGACATTCAGGCTGAAGTCTCTAGGAGTGAAGTGTACCAAGTTAATAACTAGGGATTAAACATGTCCAACCTATGCTAGATGAACTGCATCCACAAAAAGGGCATATAGATGATAGGATAGAGAAGTGGCTAGAAGGATATATATTTGTCAAAGCCAATATAGCAAAGTATTTATTATTGACTGCATAGGGTGTTATATAGTTCTTTCAAAAAAGTTTGAAAACTTTTATGATAAATGTTGGGGGATACACAGAATGGTAACAACATTAGGACAAAAGTTGTATTTCAAGGCATCCGGTAACTCATAAATTTGGTTAATGTGAAGTCTTTCTAAAATAACTTTTTTAATAATGTTGTGAATATTTTATCCTCCAGCGTTGGTTTGAATCAGAATCTGCAAGACAAGTATAGTGTTTGTTATCTGTGTTCATGAAAGAGACTCTCACTGTCTTTTTTGGCACAAAGTTTTCAGATAAATCTGGTTATATGAAAATAGAAATACTTGATACATTGATAATAAGGCTTCTCATTTTGTATTTTTAAACAGAAATGTCAAAGATATTCAAGGACACATGCTATTTCCTATGCAGAAGAAAAGCTATGCTATATAACATGAGAATATTTTAGGATTTATCTTTGCATGGCACTAACTCGGCTTTTTAAAATAAGATTTTTACTGCTGTCTTTTAGTTTAAACATTAGAAAACTTCCAGGACACAGTTTTCTCTTTCAAGGGAAATTCATTTTACAGATTTAGTCTGTGTTTCCATGAGATTATTAATTCTGACCTACAAAGAGAAGATAAAACCAGCTCAGTTCTCTTTCCAGCATTGTGCAAATATACAATATATGACTTGGAAGAATCTTCAAGATCATCTAGTTTATTGCTTTTCAAATTGCTTTCCTTGGACCCCTAACATGTGCAAAGGGACCTCCAAGTTTAACCTAGGGAGTTTTGGCCCCGTTTCAATTAGAAAAACTTCCTTTATATCTGTTTTATAGATTTGGGTTGTAAGATTCTGTTTGAAAAATATGTACTGCAGCAGGAAAAATGCATGCCTGGAAAAACTATTCATGTGATAACTTCCTTACTTAGATAAGAAAAATGAAGGTTAGAGAAGCTAAGTTAAATGATAGGAGGCAAAACAACTAAATAGTACCAGAACGCTCTTCTCCTGACCTTTAATTTAGTGCTCTGTCTCAGAACCTCCCCAAACCACTGTAACATTGCACTTCTCTTTGTTGTCTGTTTTTGCTGGATAACATCATATCCTCTGATCACTGAGAAAGATTAAGCTTCTACAGTGGAAATACAAAAACAAACAAAAAACCACAAAACACAGAAACAACCCCCCCCCCCCCGCCCGATTTTAATTGTTAACTAACACCATTTGTATTATAAGCGGTGCTGTTATTCTCAAGGCTGGCACACATTAGAATCACCAGAAAATTTTGCTTAAAAATATAGTCCCAGGCTCCCATACCTTGTGGTTCTAATGCAGTAGTATCAGGAAGGAGTTTAGGAATCTGTGTTTTTGGTATGAAGTTTTGTATAGGAATCCTCCGTTGTATTCTGAAGCTATTGATTTAAGGAACACACTTGTGATGGTTGGTGTTTCCCAAACCTGGCTGATAACAGACTTACCTGAAAAGATTTTTGAAATTATGGATTACTTAGTTAAGATCTATTTACTCAGACTTTCTAAAATGAGACCCAAGTTTTATATTTTAAAAATCTTAAGGATGCAAAACAAGGAAGCATTCAAACAAAACCAATCTCTGTGGAGTTCTGATTTGGGAATCAACGTTAGTTGACAATATCACATACCCATGGACATTCGTGCTAGCTTTCTGTGGAACAAAGCATGCTGTTTTTTTGTTTTGTTTTGTTTTAAGTTAGGTATCTCAAGGAGTCACATTGAATTGCACTTTCAGGACAAAGCCAACATCAGTCTACAAAAATTGGAGTGAACATTTTTTTAGGCAATAACTTTAACTTCCCTTTCACAATTACTATGTAGATTTATTATTATTATGCTTATTATTGTAACATTCTTGTCAATGAGTAAGCTTGGAGAACTTTACACTAGCAAAGTATATATATAAAGTAGGCAGACATTGTATGAAAAATCAAAAGCCTTTTTCCCCCTAAAATTAGATGAGAGAGAGATACACAAACAAAAAATAAAAAAATTTAAAAATCTTCATCTAGGACGGCGGTATTTAACTAGATAAATATGTACCTGTTCCAGTTGAGTTTCATTAGATAATGTATATCAGACACTGACTCATAATTTGTTTCCTCAGATTATTGCCAATGCTTCATCTGCACCAGAATCACCTGGGTGCATTTGAGAAATGAGGATTGCTGCATGGCAGCTAGGTCTGTTGAGAGATAGTATAATTTAAGTGATAGAGGTGGGATGGGCACGGGGCTGCAGAGTACCAGCAACTAATTCAGGATGTAAGGGTCAAAGTAGCAGAAGGGAGGATTAGAGAGCTAGATTAGGGTTTCAACCAGTTGGGTCTGAAATACCAGCATAGCTAATTGTCAACGTCTAGTGCGTTGGGGTCCCTGGGTAAGGGTCGCGAA